>NW_017307367.1:123598-176380 GCF_000935625.1 Nanorana parkeri
ATAGCTTGTTTGCCTATAGAGAAGCGGTGCTTCTCTCTAGCTGGCTGGTTAAGCTGTCACTTAACCAGCCAGGTGGATCCCAACAATATCAGTAGCCGTGCTTTGGGTCACAGGAGTATATTACTAAATGCACTACTTTGACCCAATAGAGAAGGTAAGCAAAAAAGGTTTGACTTTACTTCTCTTTTAATAGAATCAGTGGCATTTTTCAGAAGTTGAACATTCTAACTGGCATCGGTACAGAGGTTTCAGGGGATGACCACATCCATGTCTGCAAAATTACACTATAGCAGTACATGCCCTGGGCAGACCTCCATGGAGATATTAGAGTAGGTTGTTTGAGCTGTTTTATGCCACCGTGTCAAAAGGATATCAATAGATATTTAAGATGTCATACTGCCAGTGGTCCTGAGTTGATACAAATGGGACTAAGGTTTTCTGAGCTACGGTATGTATGGGAATCTAACAGGCTCCTCACATATACTCTGCATGAAAAAATTAAAAAGATCTAAAATTATGGGATGAGAATGACTCCCTTTTATAGATATTAAAGAGTCATTATGTAAAATGCCAAAAATGCAGCAAGTCCATCAACTTGTGTATACGGTTTTTATATGACTGCTGTCATTGTCCCTAGCTGGATCTGAGAATCCTGATTAGGTGCCCAAATTCCATATGTCACTTATCAGACAGCACTGTACTACACAGGCTGAAGCCTGGAAGAGCCTTGTGTTAAATGTATATTTGTGAAATACAAATTTTATAAGGAATAACATAATTATATAAAATATCTGTTACAAACAATCCTGGCTATTCAGGATATTCACAGCATAGAAGTAAATGAGCATATAAAAAAACTGGAATACTAGTTTGCTGGATGTAAGTGTAAAATAATAAATGTACAGAATATATGCAATATTTCATTTATACATGACTAAATAAATGACATACATTTAAAAATGTTATCCTTCCTTTAATGTAACATCAACACAATGAAACCCAACTAAAATCTTATATATGTACACAAAATTGTGTGCTCAAAACAGTCCAGATGTCTGATACTGTAGCCAATGTAAATGTAAAGCTAAACTCCAGGTAAATACACAATTAAAACTAATGAAACAGAATTGTTTTACCTGCTAAAGGAATTATACATTTTTCTAGCCAGTCCTAAAGGGGAGTGTAGCCTTGCTAGGTGCCCCAGAATTGCACAGTTGCAGCTTATCTCTCCTTCCCTGGCCTATATGGTCAGTTTACCAGAAGAATGGAGGAGAGGAGGAACCTGATTGGCTGCATTGTGCGTCCAGATATTTAGCCATGGCTACCAGTGCCAAGCAAGAGGAGGAAGAGTCCTCAGTATAGCAAGGTCAGTGGCCATTTTATTGGAGACCAAAGAAGGACTAAGAATGACCGCCTTGCTCAGGCTGGATTTTTAGCCTGCCCACCAACACGTGATAGAGGAGTCTGCACATTGGAGGAGAGGGCCGCAAGGTGACCTGGGTTTGCGGAGCAGACTGTGCTGTGGCTGAGTTGTGGAGAGCAGATAGCACAGGGCTACTGTTTACTGCATGCTAAGTAAAGAGAGGGTGAGTGCCAAAAGATTCTATGCTGTGCTGCCCAATGGAGAGCACCCTAGAGGGTCTCTCATTGATCTGCCTGGGATGTGGACTCCATAGATCAAGAAAGAACACGGTTAAGAGGGGAACCCCTGAGTGTGGTGTGACCTCTCTCCTGGCCCCCTAGGAATAGCCTGCTGATCTGAGTACACCTATACAGCATCAGCGGTGAGAGGCTGTTTGGCCACCCTTTAGGGGAATCCACCCAGAACACTTTGGGGTATCCCCTTTGGATTATGAATATTTTCACGTTGAGAGTGAGCACTTCCACAGATGTTAATTGTCCCACCACCAGCAGACTGTATTATCCTCCACTGGTCAGTGGTGTAGTCAGGGCCTCAGAACTGTAGATAGGCCAAATTGTCATTTTCTTAACTCCAGTCTTAGCAGGGTTTGGATTTAGTGATTCATATTGTGTTAACCGTGTTGTTAACGCTCTGTTTTAACAGAACTTCCTTTGCAGGGATTTTTCTTTCTTCTCAGATAAAGCCAACTTTAACACTACTAGTGTGTCGGTGAGTGTTGGGTTTAGTTCAGAATGGGTCACCACTGGGAAAACGGCAGAAGAACCCATCTATTCAGCAGCTCCATAGGGAGTCATCGATACAAATTGGTCACAATAATGTCTCCAGCTTACCAGTCCTTAGATGTGGTGGCTGTATTAGTTTTAATTTTTCAGGATTTTTTTCCTTTATTTTTACCTGATTATCCAGCAGATTCCACACTTCCTGTCTTTGGGTTGACACACTTATTCCTCCTATGTATCTATGGAGGGACCTATGCTTGTCACCCAGGCATGACCTCAAACATATCTTTCTATCATGTGAGGTTACAATGTTTTTCATTTTAGCTCAGCTCACAGGAAGTGAAATAGACCCTGAATTTTTGTCAAGAACAATAGGTATATTCTGTACATGCTGAAAAATGATAACATGCACCGCCACATCAAACGTCTGGTAAGCTTGTGGTGTAGATGTGGTGAACCCCCCCTCCCCATTCAGGTTGTTTTTGTAAAAAGAAAGAAAGCCTTTCCTCCAGGACAGCAGGACAGAAGAGCCTTCCAAGTAATGAAGTGTAGATTGTAAGACTGCTCATAGCTTAGAGATCCCCTTCTCATTTTTCTCTTTTCATTCAATAGAATAATATACAATATAACAAGTGAATACTCACTGCAGTGACTCCTATTTTATCGGCTGACCTGGCATGAAATTTTAATATGACAAAGCTGTGCTTCAAGGCAAGGTTCTGTCTCTGGGGATCCTTTGTCATGTATTAAATGTTTATTTGTAAAATGAACATTGTATAAATATAGTAAAACAAAAAAAAAAAAAATATTAAAAAAAATAAAAATTATTCAATTTGCTTTCATACCAACCCTACCGTACCGTAGTTCAAAAGTCATTCAATAGTCAAAGTGTATTTTAGATTATTATTTATTTGCTGTATCTATCTTATTTACTTTTTTCCTGCATACAATTCCTTTGATTGGAATCTGCATATATTTTCTACTTTGCCACTTCAGCTTTTATATGCTAATATGCCTGAAGAAGGATTCTAAAGCTCTAAAAGCTTGTATTATTAAAACATTTTTGTTAGTCACAATTAGGTATCAGTTTGTCAATACATTTTGCTCCACTACCTTTTTCCTGGCTAAAACGGTGCATGTGTTTTTGTGTTTTTGCATTGTGTTACTGTGTGTGTAAGTAAACAAGTGAAAATGAAAGGCTTGTTGTTTATTATTGTTAGTTTGATGCTACTGTTTGGCTATCAGTTGTTCTGATACCTTATCTGTGGATGCCTGCAGGGAGGACACCATACAAAGCCATTTACTGCCAGGCCTGTGGCACCATTTACATCAAAGAGAAGCTGCACACATGCAGATCTCCACATGCTATTAACTACAATGGCAAAATGGAGGATAAAAACAAAGAATGTATATGTGGAAGGAACATAAGCTGACCATTAATATTTTACAGGATACACAGTACATAGAGGCAACAGTTTGTGCAGCGCTTTACACAATAAATACTCAGAGAACACCATTGCTCAGACACACTCAGGCAGATCAGCATTTCACATAATGGGCGATAAAAGCATATTTATATTATGTCAGTGTATTTCACAATATACTGAGTACCTCAATCTATTCACCTTGATAAATTCTTATTTGTCAACTACAGCCATGCACATTCTATCATCAGACCTAAAGTAGAACTGAAGATAAAGCTTTTTTTTTTGTTTTGGATAGAATAATGAAGGGTCCTCACCAGGGGCATAACTAGAAATCCCAGGGCCCCATAGCAAAAATGTTTAAGGCCCCCCAACGAAACCCCCCGCCCTCATTTTTATAGAAATACGCTGATCAGCACGTCTTTGAGCGTTTTTAATTGATTGATGATCGAGCGGCAGGCAGGGAGGAGAGCAGAGCTGCTGTCCTCCTGTCAGTTTCAGGACGGCAGCGGCTCCTCCGCCGTCCATTTTTTTTTCCGGATCCACGCTGCCTCAGCCCATACAAGCGGGGGAGAGCAGCAGGGATCCGGGCCCCCCCCCAGTGCCACGGGCCGCATAGCGACCGCATCGGTCGCTATGGTGGTAGTTCCGCCACTGGTTATAACCCCTTTCATCTTTGTTTTTTGTTTTATAAATATTTATTAAATATTTATTAATTTTTCAAACATCAATCCAAGTTTCACAAATTTTACAAAGCTGATCAACAATCAACATTAAAACAAGACAAAGCATTACCTTAATTCCTTCTAACCTCCGTATTATACCCATTATCCATAACCCAATCTGTATCTGCTCAGGGCCAGCCTTCCCAATTTCACCCTTTAACGTGAATGATGTATATTTAACATTTATTATAACTACCTGTTCATTTTAATTTCATTAGTGTTTCCATTTCTTACTATTTAAACCCTTCAGCTCAAGCAATAATTTCGTGCTTTCCTTAAATCAATACTCTGTGTGCCAAATGTTCTGTGCCCCACTACTATTTTATCAAAGTGAAAAGTGAGTCACTTTGTTAATCAAAATGTGATTGTATGTATCTTTATATTTATTTAAAAATACCATTAATTGTGCCTAATTATTAAATTACTACCAATAACCTTGAAATTAATCACAAAAAATATTGCTATACTCACCCTCCTCCTTCCTTCACCCATCCCACTCCCTCCTCCCCCCCCTTTATCTATCATTATTTGTCATGTGAAACAACATACTTATATCTCTATCGATTACCTTTTAAAAAAAATATCAAACAGCAATCTTTCCCGAAAATCAAGTGTATTGTACTAAATCCCCCCCGTACGTACTTTAGTTTTAGGTTATGCCCTTATATACAAAAACTAATCTAGGCTAAAAAAAAAGAGAAAGAGGTTATAATATTTTAACACCAAAATACAAAAATAAACAAACATTCTCAGGCATCTTGATCTCACCCTTTCTTTTTATCATTATTTTTTAATTAAGATCTGGAACCATCCCATAATATACCGGGGGAACCAACATTTTCATTCCTTAGTTATGTGAGGACAGCACTGATAAGTACTCTTCTGAATTCCTATACATGAACCAACCCTGCCATATTTCACAGAACGTTGTATACTTATTTTGAATGCTTAAAAAAAGTTCTTCCATAGATCATATGTGATTTGTTTTTATAAACCATTCCTTTATTGGGGGGGTTCTATACGTTTCCAGTAAATTGGTATCACATCTTTGTTTATTTTCGCCTTCTATGTCCCTTTTGGGAGATTTCCCTTCACTTCCTGTCTGAGAGTTCAGGTGTAGAGGAACTGAGGTCTCCACACATAGTGTGAATGAGTCATAAAGCTGGCCATATAATGGTAGATTTATTCATAAACTTTTCATTTAATAAAATGTCATTTGATTTTAACATTCGATTTTGGAATGAATGTAGTTTCTCACATTCACTGTTAGAATTTTTCCATCCTGTTCCTTCAATTTTTTGTCACTACAGTTAAAATCAGTTTTCAATTTGACCTCATTAAATGTTAAGTCCACTTTCCCTGGTGAATTTGGAAAAATCGAATTACACCCTCCAATCAGGCCCCCTCTGCTATATTTACCTTTCGGCGAACGCTCCTTCGCCTCCGCCGCTGCGGGTGTACTATTCGTACCCTGTGCTGCTGTATAGCACAGCACGGCTATACAGGTCACCTGACCAATGACAAGTACTTTTGACTGCGCTGACCAATAAGTGCTCACCATTTGTGGGCGAAATGTAAAATTCATAGCGCAGGGCTGTGCTACACAGTAGTACGAGGTACGGATAGTACACTCACACTGGCAGAGGTGTAGGAGCGTTCACCGAAAGGTAAGTATAGGATGTGGGGGGGAGAGGGGGCCAGATTGGAGGGGCCAATTCCATTTTCCTAATATCACATGGGAAAGTGGAATTACTCTTTAACTATTAGAAAATGAAATACACATCCTGAAATTAAAATTCTACCGGTATGTGGTCAGGTTTGGTTTTTGTCTGTTCCTATAGTATGTGCACAGACAACATGACTGAGCGTTTAGCACAGGGGTGGACGAATTCATATGGAATTCAGGAGCCAGCTCCATTGACAACAACTAGAGAAAACCTCAAAAGTTAGGCGCCATATGTAAAATTAAAGGAGCATTGGTTACCTGGCTCCTGGGATCGGTCCTGTCCTGGTTTAACAAAGCCTGAACCTGAACAGAGGGCATATATGAGAGCTAAATAAGTCATTTGTACTTTCTAAGGGCCCGGTCACACCAATGCGGTGCGTTAATCGCATGATTCTATCCATGCACTATTGTTTTCAAAGTCAATGCACAGTATTGCGGTACCGCACATCGTGGCACGGTCAAGCACATTGCAGGCAGGAGGTGCATTTGCTGTGTCATTCGGAAAAATGACAACACAATGCACCTCCCACGCAGTAACACATGGTCGGTGCGTTGCATGGTAGCATGCGTTAATGACACAGAACTGTGCAATTTATGCACTGCATTGGTGTGAACGGGTTCTAAAGGATAACAGAAGTTGGTAGCAATTTAAGCAATGCCACTATGCTTGAAATTGATCCTCAATTGACCCCAATTAAGTATTAGAAAATTAAATGAACGTCCCTAAAAAAAAATTGCACAAACTTTGATGATGAAAAGCCAGCTTATAATGATATTAAAGTCAAAAGGTTTTTATGCTATTTCAAATGTTGATGAAATCATTTACAATGGATGCTGCTTCTTGATGTTTAAAAGTTTTAGTTTCCTGCACAATGAGCTGGTCCACTGAGCACTGGCCCTTATATCTTATTTTACAGTGGCTCCTTTCCCTTGCAGGGTCCTATTGAGCCACCCTTGTGTGTGCGAGTAAGCTGTGTGTGTCTCCAAAAACACACAGGGACAGCAAGGCAAGCTAATCTTATGCTCCCTACCCCTACTCCCGACTCTTCCCTTCTCCGAGCCAGTAGATGGGCAGCTGTTGAGTCTGTGCTCTCCCTTTTGATCTTGTACTAGACAGGAAGTTCAGGGAAGCCGAGCTGAGAAACTTGGAGCTGCTCAAAATCATGATGACTGTAAGTGTGTGGGCAAACATTTCAAGAAATACTTTGCTGGGTAATGTATCTTAGTTTGATCTGGATTCAGTATTGAAAAAAAAAGGTTTGAGAATTTAATACCACTTTAAGTTCTCTTAATTTGGCCTGCTGTTTTATGTGAGTGCTTGATGTAGACAATGGATGATCACACCATGCAGCCGACCAAGGCATCTGGCATCACACAAGCACAGGAAAAGCATATAAACTCATTCAGATCCAGTACCAGTCATATTGTCATCTACAGTATATCCCTTCTTTGCAGATTCAGAGATCCTCCAATAACCTCCACCATGATATTAAACATTGAACAAATGAAGCCTTGTACAGAACACATGAATAGTCAGAAGACATCACAGTGTAACTATGTTCTCACCTTGCCTGCTTGTTAAAACTAGGGATGCACCGATACCACTTTTTTAAGACCGAGTACGAGTACCGATACTTTTGATCCAGTACTCGCAGATACCAATTACTGATACTTTTTCTTAAAGGGACAGGTCACATTTTTCTAAAGCAATACAAACTAATGCTTTAAGGTCACTTTCTTAATATTATGATTCATGAGATGACGAGGGAGCATGACGCCGGCTTCCCGGCCAATCAGAATGCCGGGCGCTGCGTCATTACACGGCACCCGGCTTCCGGATTTGCAAGCTTCCTGACCAATCGGGAAGCCGAGCAGCGTATCATTGCACGCTACCCGGCTTCCTGATTGGCCGGGAAGTCGGCTCCATGCTCTCTCATCACAAGTGACGAGAGAGCATGGAGCCGTTTCCTGGCCAATCAGGAAACCGGGCAGCGTGTAATGATGCGCTGCCCGGCTTCCTGATAGAAGAAGTACTCGTGCTAGGTATCGGAGCATTTGGGCGAGTACGAGTACTCACCCAAATACTTGGTATCGGCACCGATACCGATACTAGTATCGTTATCGGTGCATCCCTAGTTAAAACAAATGTTTATTAAAAGGGTGAACAGATTTTACACCATAAACAGTCTGCTTATTGATAGATTAGAGCTAATTTGCTGTTACCCGACTTGATTGAGATTAAAGACACCTCTGAGGCCAACAGGAATAATTGCTGGAAGGGTGAAAGTGCTTATACAGAGAAATAATGCAAATTGCAATGGCTTCTTCCCGGCAGTCTGGTGGCTAGAGTCAAAAGTCTCATCCTGTGGCCATGTTTGTATTCTAATGAGTTTGCATGTTCCTCCCATGTTTGCCTGTATTTCTTGTCATAACTAGTGATGGGCTGAACACCACCGTGTTCGGTTCGAATTCGAACTTTAGAACATGGAATATGTTTGAATTCGAACTAAAACTCAATGCAAGTCTATGGGGGTAGAACTTTGAAAATCAATTGACCAAATTTTGAAGGCTTATATGCAATTTATTGGCCATAAAAAGGGTATGGGGATCCGGGTACTGCCCTGGGGGACAGGAATCAATGAAAAAAAAATACTGTTTTTAAAGGAGCAGTATTTTAACATCACCTAAAGTTAAACAATAACAATGAAAAATTCCTTTAAATATCGTGTTGGGGGGTCCCCTTAAACTGCCTGTAAAGTGGGGGATCTGTAGGATGTATAGAACCTGCTGCAGCAAAAATTAAATTTATACAGAAAAAAAATGACATTTAAAAAGAAAATAAAAAGCGTGCGGTTCCCCCTCCCAAACAATACCAGACTCTTTAGGTGTGGTAGGAATGTTAGGAGGGACCAAATTTAAAAAAAACGAAAAAAAAAACCCTGGGGTTCCCCCAAAAAGTCATAGCAGACCCTTAAGGTCTGGTAGAGATTTTAGGAGGGACCCGATGTAAAAAAAAATAAAAAATAAAAGTGTGTGGGGTTCCCCCACAAAGTCCAACCAGGCCCTTAAGGTCTGGTAGGAATTTTAAGGAGGAATCCCACCCCCACAAATGGGGGGGAAATTTACTTTTTCAAGCTGGATGGATTGAAGTTTATCCGATTCAGCAGGCAATGGAATCGGATGTATTCCATGTATGGCCAGCTTAATGCTAAATTCACATCAAAATGTAGAATATACATATTCATCTTTTAATTGTCTTTTTGAATTGACTTGACTGCCAAAATGCAGATAAACACACTCTATATACTACATGCTGAATTTTTCCCAGTGCACTCCAATGTAAAGCTTAAGGGCCGGTGCCTATCTAGGGCATTTATTGCGTGGTTTGAGTCGCACGATATAGAGCAAAACACAGATTCGCATTGAAGTCAATGGAGGCTGCTCACACCTTTGCGGTTGGCGCGCGACCAAAATTGCCTGGCGCATGGAAAGGTGCAGGAGCTATTTTCGGGTGGTTGTCGCGCAGTTTGTGTCCCATAGACATCTCTATGCATTGACGATCGCGGTTTACAATAAAAAGTTGCGAGATCGAAAACGCGCGAAAACAGCTCGGCATCTGAATCGCCTAGGTGTGAACCTAGCCTTAAGGTGACCAGGTCCTTCATATTGAAAACAATATATTTGATTATATTCCTCTAATTGCTGCAATTGTAGCCAAATGTGCACTGATACAAGTGAATTATATGAAATGTATGTAAGCTAAAAAACCTCCATGTACATTACCTTGGGCAGGGTGGTGTAACAATCACCATAGTGACCCAGGTGGCCGCTGTGGGGCCCCGGGGCACAGGGGGACCCGGCCAGGACATCCTGCTGATGCCGTGCGGGCCGCCTGGGTCGTTATGGCATTTCAGGCTGCTGGCTGTCACTGGCGGCTGTGAGGAGGAATACGTCGCTATTCACATGTGCAGCGGCGCATTCCTCCTCACAGCCGCTGCTGAGTCGGTGACAACCAGCAGCTTCAGAGGAGTTGGCTGGGCCTGTCGCTGGAAGCGATGGAGGAGGCGGGGCCCAGCAATTGAGGAGACGGGTCTTAGCAATGGGGGAGGCGGGGTCCAGCAATTGAGGAGGCGGGTCTTAGCAATGGGGGAGGCGGGGCCCGCAAGCGATCGTGGAGGAGAAGGAGGTGGACAGAGCATCGGGGCAGACAGGTAAGAGGACTTGACCGTCCACCTGAGACCCTGCAGAGCCCACCATAGAGAGTCTATGGTGGGCTCTGCAGGGTCATCCTCAGGTGGGCTGTTTGGGTTATCGGGTGGGTTTAACAAGAAATCACAGGGCCCCATGCAAAATTTGCTATGGGGCCCTATGATTTCTAGTTACGCCCCTGCTTGGGCAAGTTTTTCCTCTTGCTTGTACATCTTGCATTTTTATATGCATTGGTAAAACTCTGACATGCAGATATTTTTATATGTCATTATTGAATTGCACATTTCTTTTAAAAAAAACAGAACTGTGGATTAGAATTTAATATTTAACAGAATTACAAGGAATTTATCATTATATGAGGTCCCTGCACAGCATCTTCCTCTGATCTGTAGGTCTGGGATGCAGATAGAAGACTTCACCGTATGACAAACAGAATTAGAAGAAACTTTAATTTGAAATTTGTTTTAGAAAAGCAAATCATTGTAGTCCAGGTGTTTTGCTGCTATTCAGAGAAAATGGATTGTCACAGTATTAGAAAATGACACCTTATTAGAGCCTTGCCCCTCTCCAATTATCTTAATAATGTAGCCGTGACTGACTTTCCCTGGAGCTCCTCCACCCTCAGTTCAGCTTGAATGGACACATAGCCCAGGGGCTTGCAGGTCCTCTCAAACATTTTAATCACATGTGATCAGCTGTGAGAAGAAGATTCATAATACAACTGCTTGAGATTCATTCATTGCCGCTATACAAAGGCACATCCATCAAACATCTAAAGGGCTCAATAACAGCAAGCAGTGGGGCATACTGGAACAATCAGGGTATGAAGGGCTATCTAACATCACAACTTTTCTTGTTAGTTTTGGATACAGCGCAGAAGTGTTAAAATCCTTGCCCAGTTTTTATTGATGTCCATGTCCCCAGTTGGTTAAAGTCATCCTTTCTATTTGCCGAGGAGACCATTGTCAAGTGATGTAAAAGTTTTACCTACTCCCCTGGAACAGGTGTAGGGCGGGATTGTTTTTCCCCCTTTTGTCCCATCTGGAGACAACTGTCTACTATTGGATTACCCCTTACTTTGGATAGAGTTCCCATCCAAATTGGGACACAGCCAGCAAAGACACTAGAGCTTCCCTACTCCACCAAAAACATGAAACAAGGTTTCATATTTTTAGTGTTAAAACCATCTGTTTATGTCCACAAGGAGGACATTTCCATTAAGTCTTGTCCTGCAGACAAAACAGGGAATTAGAGTAAATCTCCAAAATTAATTTAATAATTGTCACTAGAACAGAATGTTCCCATTGGGGGATTTCCCCTCTACTCCTTTCCCATTACAACTGCAAAATTTAATATTTCCCTTTGCTGAGCACACAGATTGCAAGAAAGAGCTGATACAGGTTCTAACCTGACAAAGTCATAGAAAACATTTTCTAAAATGTTTTTGTTTTTTTTAGCCTTGACAATAATTAATAAATATTTCAATAAATAAAACAAATGCAAAACCACAACGCATTTCCTTTAAAATAGTGTTATACAATGCTTCTCCTCTTGCTTTCTCCTAATACCTCCACAAAACCTGCTTTGGCTTCCAAGGTGAAGCTGCAGTCATAATCATAAAGTAGAATACTGAGGGAAATTTCATAAATGTGTCAATGCCATGGCACTGCACAGTATTGTGAGCTTCCCCTTCCTAATACACCATGAGGGGAATTTATCAAAACTGGAGCAGTTGCCAATGGCAACCAATAAGCGTGCATGCACAGCTGCTCTGGATTTTGTCTGCTCCAGTTTTGATAAATTCCCCTCCATGTATCTTTCTTACCAAGGTTTGTAGAAGAGGGAGTGTGGTACTCCATCAATGTAATGTTCTGGGCCAAAGGTACAAACTGGTCAGGATACTCCTTCACTTACCCTCTTCCAGAATGTCACATACAACACAAAATCTATATTCAGTTTAGGTGGAAGCCTATTAACCTGTCACTATGCATTAATAACAATGCTCATAGCTACACTGTATGGAAAAAAAGTATGTAAACACTCCTCCAAATGATTGATATCAGGTGCACAAAGCCAGCTCATGAAAGTATAGCTCTACCATTTGGATGTGGAGGAACTCGAGTGGCCTGCACAGAGCCTTGACTACAACCCTACAACCTTTGGAATGAAGTGGAAGGCTGACAGCGAGCCAGGTCTTCTCATCCGCCTAGGCCCCTACAAATGCTCTTCTAGCTGAATGGGCACCAATTGAACAGACACTCCAAAATCTTGTGGAACACTTCCCAGGAGACTGGAGGCTTTTATAGTCACAGACCTGGGCAAATCCATTTAAATTCTGATGGTTTTCGAATGTCTGATAAGCTGATATAGGAGTGATTGTCACATGTCCACACATTTTTATTCATATATTGTATTAGATGACATTCCCAGTATCAATATATTTTTGGCTGCATAAGGGTGGAGATCTAACATCTATGGCCCATCACAACTCCAAATAACATGTCTCCGATGAACAGCAAAACAGAAATGATTATGTGACCAATGTTTGTATGCAGGTCAGATGTTAGACCAATGTCCAACCATTATCTGATGTTTATGACCATCTGAAGAACATGTAGGAGGTTTGGTTGAAAATTAAATTAAAATTAGCAAAATATTGTATGATTGTTATGTAGAAACCAATGTCACCTCTGCCACAAGAAATTACATTACACAACAATAAACTAACAGCTGTTCAAAACAGAAACCATTAGCATGTAATATCTGTGTGACCTTACCCGTCATGTAGATGGAATCCTTGGTGGGATTTGAATGCAGAACTTCAACCCTACAAGACAATAGCCCTAATTTTTTGAACTAGCTTTCTATTACATGTATCACTGAAGCATTGTTATATCTGCTACCTTGTACGATAACACATCTTGCTGATCCATTGTAAAGGGTATCTCTGATGAAACATGGGACATTTCAGCGGTGTAATGCAACTAGATAACAAACATAAACATCTGTAAATATTTGCTTTAATGTGAGCGTCTCTAAAGCAGGCCAAAGCTTTGAAGATTCCACCACAATCATAGCTGGGAATTCATCGTAGATAAGATATATTACTATTTAAACTGTTAAACATACATGTCAATTGCTCATTCGCTTCTTATCTTCTCTGGAGTGTTTGATCAATAATGGCAGAACAATTTGTTGGAAAAGATTAAGGGTGAAGAGCCATAATTAGAAGATAACTTTCAACTAAAGCAGACTCCCACCACTGATTGTCTTTTCTCTCTTTTTTTTCCAGAAAAGTATTTACCAGAATTGGATACACACTAAGGGGGGTTAGCCTAGAGGGATGCAACTAAATACCACCCATTGCACCAGGGAAGTGTCTCAAAAGAAACCCTTACTGGGAACATACATTGCCCGCTATACTGACAGCCCCCAGCCCCCAAATACAAAATGTTTTAAGGGGTATCTATGGTCAAAAAACTAAAAGAATATATGCATTTCTAAATTGAATTTCCATATGTTCTATCCCACTCCTAATAACCATATCCATCTAGAAGTTTGTAAACTTATTAAAGATGCCCATAGGATGTACTTCATCAATGTTCTGACACTATTTTACTCAACTCTCACAGAGACTGCTTTCTGAACTACAACTCAATGTCTGAACAATGTAACATTATCATTGCTCGCTGGAAGCAATGCTAGATGGGATATGCAGTCTTGAGAAATCGAGATTACATCACCTCAAGCAGGAGGAAAAGAGACACAAAGCACACTGGGAAATTCAGGAAGTTGATGAAAGTGATGGGCAGAGGGAAGGCAGCACTCACTACAAAAAAGGGATTTTTTTCAAGTAAGCTTTAATTGCATTATCAAAAACAACTCTAGTATGTATTCCTATTACAATGCTGATGTTATAACAGGATAGTGTATGCTGGGATTTTAATTAAAATAATATTTTTTTTTCCGTTCATGCTTTACATTCATCTGGGAGTAAAGGGTGATGTAACCATGCAGCATTGCTGCCTTCTGGAAAAGTTGGACACTTGAAATCCTGTGAGAATATGCTCCAGCATAGAAGAGTTGATGTTTGAACAGCATGATGTTTCCGGAGAGGCTCTGAAATGTTGCTGTACATTATGTGATCAAAAACATGCTCATCTAGAGCAATATGTTGAGCTGGTGAGCACGCCTCTACCAATGCAAGCACCCTCTTCTGAAACTGAACTCTGGGAACAAACAAAAAAATTTAAATATATTTGTCAATAGCCAAAAATATTATACTGTAAATCCACCATCAATCCATCCAGTTATTACCTTATAAAAGAAGCAGTGACATCATCATTGTGCTGTTCAAAGCCTACAGGAGGGGGTGGAGACAAGACCAGTCACCCTGCACAAAATGTGAGAGCAGCAGTGACCGGTCTTTATTACAGGAGGCTCCTGCACAAAGTTTCACACTGCACAGATCTGGAAGTAATACACAAAGGGCACCAAGATTTAGGAATACACAGGACTCTTGTATTTTGACAATATTTGTTTATGCCAGAGTTCACTTGAAGTTCTCTGAGCTGTTTGGAGTGTGTCTGGGTCTACTGTTCCAGACAATTTTATTATTCTGGTATTTTAAACACCCAGTTTTCCTGGGAGGCAGCGGTGAAGCATAGTGACAATGCCTCCCAGAAGTATTGAAAGTCGGGGCTAAGATAAGAATTACAAAAAAAAATTGAACTTTTTTGCAATTTTTTATAAGTTGTTTGTATTTAAAAGGTTGGGGGGCTGCTGTAAAACACACGCTAACACAATTAAGTGCAGTACATTGAGGTGTCATTCATTTTGAATTACACTACCGACCTATCTGTGCCCATCTATCAGTCAGCACTCTTTCTTGTGCCCCTCCTCCTATCCTATATTTCTGCACTGCTACTGCCCCAAGCCCGATACAGATCCCTGGTGTGGTTGGGGGAGTCCGCCCTGCCGGTCAATTGTATTTTCTGACAGCCGTGGGTGTGCCGCTGTCAGAAAATCTGAACAGTAACTGCACTTGATTTTATGCACTTATTGTTCTGCAGAGAATTTGTGGACCGGCTCCTTCAACAAAAGGCAATTTAAAAAATTACTTTTGAGAAATGGAGAGGATCCGATGGGGCCACACGCTGCTTGAATTTTCAGGACTCGGTCGAAATTCGAGCAGTGCATGGCAAGCTTTAGATTAACAGAACACAGTGTTGAATTGTAATAACAAGGGATACCTTCTGGCTTATGTTAATCCTTACAGCACTGGAGTGAACATTCTTGGAGTCAACTGAATGCAATGCCTATGTCCCATTGGGAAGATTTCCCTTGACTTTCAGTCTCTGAGACATCAAGTGAGAGGAAATCTTTCCAAAGTGAGGTGAAATCTGTATTAAAATGGGTTTCCCATCAATTTTCACTCCCCCTCACCTCCCCTCCTCATGTACCTTTTCAGGCGTAGGCCGCTTTGTAGCACGTTCAGACGGGCTGAAATACGGCAAAGTGTGAACCATACCCATAGAAAACAATGGGATTTTCATGTTTGACCGTTTTATAGAGCGTTCGTAGAGCGTTGAACGCGCTACAAAACATACAGGTGTGAACCAGGGGTAAGTAATTTGTAATTAATTTAGATATGAGCAATCACAGATAAGCGATCTATCAGCAAATGAAATATTGAAAGATGCAACACATACATTATTGTTCCACAGTTTGGGATTGACTGAAAACATTAATCAAACATCTGATTTGTTATAGAAATCTTTTTCTACTTGCTAGGGGAGAAGTCTGATAAAAAAAACCTGGTACCAAAAAGGGAGCAAAAATAAAGATGAATTTTTTAGATCAGGGCAAAGTGACAGGTTCTATAAACCCCCATCTCTGACAACTTAATACTCTCCAGCGTTCCCCTTCCTCCCCTCCTTCCATGGTTGCAACTGCAATGTACCTGGTACTTCCTGGTATGGGGGAACATGTTTCCCCATTCCATGATGCAGTGCTCGTGCCAAGTGACCAATATGCCAAAGCACTGTCATATGATGGAAGGGTGATATCATTACTCCCTCTCAGCTCCAGAACTAGTTGTCACTGGGTATTTTGGCTGTGGCAGAGGAAGGATCATGGTGATGGGGAAACATGCGATCTTGCTCCATGATGCAGCACTCGGGCCTGCTGGCCAATTGGTAGACCCAAGCACTGTTATATAATGGATGGGTGAAGTCACCATTTCCTCTAAGCTCCATCACCAGGTATTTTGGCTGTGACAGTGGAAGGATTGGTGAGCTAAAGCTGGGGAGGTGAGTGTACAAAGCCTCGGGTGGAGGGAGGGGCATTACACAGAAGCAATTAAATGGGAAAGGTGACAGTTAATTTTTACAGTAAAAGTACTATATTTTACTTATATTTTGAAGGTGCATTAGAGACCATTGGAGAATTATCCACCAAGTGGTTGAGACAAATTGGAGAAACATGATTGGCAGGATTGGATCTTCATATCTGAATATTACTATTCTCCTGAGTGACTGAAGCACATCCCTGCTATACCAATTCACCCATTGCAAATGTCCATGACTGTATATAGATCGTTCACTGGAAAGATAATCGAGCGGCCGGGTCATGCATGTGCAGTCTTCCCTAATGACAACACAATTGATGTGTGTTGGCACCTTTAAACTGTGAATCCTGGCAGGGTCTAATGTAAATGCTTGTATGTACTCCACAAAGCATTGCATATGTTAATTCCATATACATATGGATGATAAATAGCATTTCTTATCATTGTTCTAGTTCTTCTACCATTAAAGCCTCCTATTTATTGGAGAATAAAGTGTTCATTTTCATGCAGTGACAAAAAATGGATACAATTATGGGAACAGACCAACTACAATGCAATGTACAGGGTTAAAATACCTAAATCAGCATATCTTAAGAATCCTTTTCACTGCAGAAAGAGCAAGGCCAAAAGACACAGTGAAGTCAAGCATTAAGGAAAATCTTTGTCCCCTGAATGTGAGGGATTAAGGTAAACCAGAGACTTGGAGAAATCGGTAAGTGTGTAACATAACCTGCCTGGTACCTGAAATAAAGGGCAGCCGGAGTGTTCAGTATCAGTTCCTGGACTAATTACCCAAAAATCACTGGCTGGCCTATGACCAAGTATTGTCTGATCAGCTTTCATCAGGAGTGCTGTAGCTTGGAGAGGGAAAAGAGACGACTAAATGGTGAAATAAATGCAAGTCAGGAGGAAGAGGTCATGTTTTTGATAATCTGTCGACCTGCGCTTGTAGCTTGATTTTTAAAGAGGATTTTAAAGGGCAACATGCCTAATTATCAAAACTTCTTGACTATGCAAGCAAGATTTTTTTTAAACTTACAGGGTCTTCACAAAAGGGTGAAGAGTTTGGAGAAGGCAGGAGAAGTGAACAATCTAGGACAACATAGCTGAACTGGATAGTGAGCTGAATTGGCGAATTTTTACAAAACAGCTATTTTGTCCTAGATTGTTCACTTCTCCTGCCTTCTCCAAACTCTTCACCCTTATCTGAATAGACCTGTTAATTTCAAATATTACTGCACTCAAATTCTATCAGAAACACTATTGGCATGGAGTTTTCCTGTTCTCCCAGTGTTTGTATGGGCTTTCCTCTAGTTCTTTGTTGCCCTCATATTTTACCACCATTCTAAATAGGGCCCATGTCACACTGACTATTGTGCCATGGCTAACAGAATCACCAAGTTGCCACTCTACCAATATGAGTTTCTTCTTCGCAGGCTGAAACAGGGCAGAATCTCAATCGCTATAGAGAAAGCAGCAACACTGCAACATTTTTCTGGTTTGGCTATTGAAAAAGAATCATCATAGATGATGTTCAGTGGTCCCCTAACAATTCTGTCACTGGTGAGTTGTCAGCAACAGAATAGCTAGTGTGAAATTGGCCTTAGACTGTCTTAAAGCTAAACTGTAGGCAAACAGCCAAATACACACATAAAAAATGAAATGCATATATGGGAAATGTTTTACCTGCCAAAAGATTTCTGTACAACCACTCCTCGAATTTACACAGCCATGACAGATATCACAGCCAGCTTGGTGACCCAACTTCTTTCTACTACACTTATGCAATATAGCCTGGTCACCTCTTGCCCCCAGGCTGCAATTAGACAGTGAAGGAGCAGCAGAACACTGATGAGGTCATTTCTATCCTCTTTTTTGTTACCCTTTGTTTTTTGTAAGCACCTGTACATTGAAGTTAGTGTCCTAGTGCAAGGAATGAAAGGAGGCTGATGCCAAGTCAAAATTAACTACCTATACTATCTGTAATTAAAAATGTATTTAATGCTTTTTTTTTTATGAATACTTAACTGTGTTAATTGGTGTGTTTTTTTAAATTTGTCTACAATTCACCTTTAAAGACAATAGATTTTGTAAAGGTGCACATAGATTGATGAGATCAGGGTTGTCACTTGAGGCCACAGGGGGTGGTGGTCATGCTGGTGGTTCATGCAATCAGTGTGTGTGTGGGGGGGGGGGGGGGAGTGGTGATGATGATGCCCAGGCGTGCAGGAGTAAGGCCTCCGCTCTGGTTGGCTGTCCCGCCTAGGTCTTGACATTACTGGTTGCTAAGAGCTGGACAGGGGATGCCAGGCCAGAGCATCCCAGGTTGCCTAGAGCTAGGTGGGGAGATGTGTATGGCACTTACACATTTCCTTGCCCAGCTCTTAGGAACCTGGGACCCTCTGACTGGAAAAGGGGCAGCAGGCATATGACCCAAACAGATGCCACCTGAGGTAATAGCTTTTGGCTGCCTCATTATAGGGACTGCCCTGGATGGGAGTCTTCTGATTGTTGGTGACCACAGATGGATAGTATTTTATGTCTATGTCTTTTGGGTTACAAAGCAAACAGGCATGTAGGAAAATCTACTGCAAGCGCTATTGTTTTGACGCCAGTACGTGGACTGTATGCGCATAGCTGCCATGGCCGGGTCCTTGGCTCTAAACAGGAGCACTCATACCAGACCAGTTGCTTTTATGGGATAAAACAGCCCCAAAGATATCTTGCGATAAACAAGCTTTTGCTTGTACTGTACATGCCCATCCAGTAATCTATGGTCAGCCTAAAGTTTGCCAGAACTAAATTAACTAATTAGTTCCATGTAAAGTGCAAAGTATTGTGAAGGTATTTGTTGCTAGACATATTAATGAGTTAAACCTCTTTTAATGTGTACAAGTACAAAAGGTAATTCAGGATCCTGTGGCAGTGACATGAGGAAATCCCCAGGAACATTGAAAAGAATTAAATAAAAAACTGAACCTAGTACACAAGATTTTCAGAATAAAATGGGGAGATAGTCTGCATGACCCTAATTTGCTCTCAGTGTTTAGTTTTTGAAGCCTCCCTCATGCTGCTATTTGTAAGTATAGCTTCAAAGTGTGCGCTTTCTGTCTCTTGTCAATCGGATGGGTTCATGTGCTATCTCATGTGTTTTATAACAGCCCATGACAGAGATCAGAGTGTTTCATAGGTTCCCTATCAATTACACATTCATCCCTGTTTTGTGTAGGGGGAGATAAGCGTGCTTAATTACATCTATGCATAGACCACATCTTCATTTGAAATTGCCAGTGAGGTATCAGTGTGCAGGCTTGGCAGACCAGCAGCCAGATAAGGAGACTAGTTTCTCAATGGGTGACCAAGTCCACTCTGTTCAACTGGGAAGGGGGAGGCTGTTTCATCAAATGTTGCTGCCCAGTTCAATGACTTCTTGAAATCGCTGATTGGGGTAGTGTAATAGCTGGAATATTATTTACTGCCTGTTTGATAGCACAGTTCTGCTGATCTTAATACAGATTCAAGTCAGTTGGTTAAATGCTTGTTACAAGACTAGCAGAAATCTCCCTTGCAGACACAGCAATCCAGAAAAGGTGCCCATAGACTGCAGAGGGCAGCCGGAAATGCAGGCATATCCTGATTGCCCTTGGGCTGAGAGCATTCTGTAGATTGCTATGAAATGCCGTACACACATACTGTATATGATTTATCTAAGGGTACAACTTGGTGTTAGTGCAGAAGGGAGGGAGCTGTATGAGTGAGGAGCAGAAAGACACTCTTGATGCATTGTTGCGACTTATCACAGAGGGGAACCATTGTGATTGGACAAGGTATTCTATCCTATCTGGAACTTATGTGCCCTTATTCCTCCCCACCCTCAATGGCAGGGGTACAGTGGGCCATAGCCATAAGATCATTGCCCCATTAAGTTAAAAAAGGAAAGACTGAGCAACTATTGGTGTCTAAGGATCAGCTGACAGTATCCCTGTTTGCTGAACTGAGATACAGACTAATGATTGTGGGGCAGCGCGACAGCCCTGAACAAGCATTATGGACAGCAAAACATTCAAGCAGTTTTGAAAACCTTGCCCAAAGGATGTTGTTTTTCCTCGTGTAGAGCCTGTGTGCACATGGCTCCCCTCCCACCTACATTGCCTTGAATTGGAATGCTTGTGGGACCATATCATTCCTGTTTAGTGGAAAAACTAGACATGAAATTTAGGACATAATGGGTGACAATCCTTATTTTTTGTGGTTGTCAGAAGATAGCACCAGACACCCCCACCCAACCAAACTTGGAAAAATAGTGATAGGCTGTGTAAGATATTTGTAGGAAACTGTGTTTGTTTTTCCTAAGACTATGCTATGGTGTCAGCTACCCTCTCCCTACTCTTTCCACAGAAACAAAGCAAGTGAGTGATCTGAAAGCTCAAGCCTATCTCAGGCACAGATGTCAGTATATGAGCAAAAAAATCTTCTGGTGGGCTAATTTCACCCACATAACATCTTTACTATTTACTATAGAGTAGCAACCAGTTTTAACCTAGTGTGGAGTCTGTCAGTATACACAAAATATATTTAACAATAAAAAAGAAAACATCTGATTATGAGACTAATATAGATTGTCTCAAAAACATCAAAATACTATATCTATAATTTAAATAGTTTTATAAACTGCATCTTCTTTTTACATTAATACCTAAATACGTACACAACTGCATTTTTGCAAGTGATATAAATAATTGGAATTAAACTCCTTAGTAATAATGAGCACTTCTGGGAATTGGAAATACTAATTCTGCAAAATCTCTACAGGTAATTATTAGTTGTTCCTTTTTTCCATAGAGAAGGGCATCATCCTTACATGAGTACCTCAGTGGAAATCTGTATGTGAAGAAGAGGCACAGATGACCAGGTGGTCCTTAGTCTAGATGATAATAAATTATTTTTTCACCATCTATTTCCACGGCATGATTTCCAGAGCTACCATCGCTGTTAAACGTGCCATATGGAGGTATATTTTTTCATTTCTTGAGCTCTGCTGCAGAGAAGAATACCTGTGTGGTTCGGGGCACAATAAGGGCGGTCCCTCCAAGCTCACTCCCAAGTTGGACTACAATCTCATGTTTAGATAGCTAATTTGTATTGAAGTCAGAGTCTATCATGGGAGCAAGCTTGCTCTCCTTCAAATTAGCTAACTAAACATGAGATTGTAGTCTCTCGCGAGAGTGAGCTTGGAGCGGTGACTACTTTACAACACACACAGGTACCATGAGGAACAAAAGTAGTCACCCTCCAGAAGGAAGGACAGTGTCAGCACCAATTCAGAGATGATTTGAGAATCTACAGCTGAGTGATACACAAATTAGCTATTTTTGTCTTGATAGTTAAAGGAGAACTATGGGGTTAAGGCTTTTCCCCATAGTTCTCCTTAGGGTAACGGGAGGACACAAACTAGTATCCTCCCGTCACCCTAGGCTCAGTATACCGCGAGCTGTAGCTCGCGGTATACTGAGACGCCGCAGCTGAAGCGGATCCCGACAATTGTGTCGGGATCCGCCCAGCTGTGTGACTGACAGCTGGCTCTGCCTATCTAGAGGCAGAGCCAGCTGTACCCGCCCCCCTCCCCCGTCCGTTCCGCCTGTCAGCGCTGGCGGATAGGAGCGGGGAGGGGGGAATCCAGCCCCTCCCCTGTCACAGCAGAGAGCCGTGACAGGATCGAGAGGTGAGCGAACTCCGGTATGTGTTCGCTCACCTCCCGATCTACTGAGCCGACGTGTGACAGTCTCATTGTCACAGGTCGGCTAGAACTATGAGGTGAGTAAAAAGCACTCACCTCATAGTTCTCCTTTAAGGGTCTTGAATGCATTTTTAAGATGTAACTCCTGAGTTTAGTGTCACTTTACCTAACCGATCAGTTCCCAGTGGAAGAGAAATGTGTTTTTGGTGGCAGTAAATGAAATTCACAATTAAACACTAAACGTATAGTCCATAATATCCCTTCTAATAACTCAAAAAATCACTACATGTTAAGATTTCATTGATTTATGGATTATCCTAAATTTTGTTAGCAATTTTTGCTTTTTTAGAATTGTCTTTTGTTGGGTCTATTTTATATTTAATTTTGCAAAGCAAAATAGTTGCCAATTTAATTGGCTTAGTGAATTAATTGAATGAACTTAATTAATTAATTAATGAAAATGTAACATTTAATGACAATTATTTTGATTTGACTGGTATTTCATGCCTACTAGAGCTATCTCTAGGAATCTGAACTCTGGATTTATGACTTATGACTAGACAGATCTGTTTGCATATACTTAGGTATAATGAACATTTGTAATTTGCCAAAACAGAGAAGTTTCTCAAACTGACTCCAAGGACTACAGTTTTTTTTGTTCAATCAATTTTAATTGAATGGCTATACAATACATAGAAAATAACAATGGTACAGTGAACATGAAAAGGGTTAAATTACTGCAAAGGTTTAAAAAACTGTAAATGAAGATTTTAGATTCTTTATTTTTTTCAGGTATTTACAGAGTGCTGACAATTTACACTGCGCTTTTACCTAGTGCACATTCATATCAGCCCCTGCCCTCAAGGCTGGGCCAAAACTCATGGAGAAATAGCGCATAATCATTGGATGCCATCTTTGGTTAAATTTGTCCATAGATATATTTTGTATAGAGGGGTGCTGTGAGCTCGGTAAGTAGTAATCAATATGAATACCTGTTAGAGTTAAACATACACATTACTGCATACCTGCACTTAACCTGGAAAAATATATCTAATGCTATGTCTACTTTAATGTACTTCATTCTTAAGCTATACCTGACTGTTTTCGGGACATTGATTTGATTTATTAATAGTACTTATTATATAGGATTTATATAGCGCCAACAGTTTGCGCAGTGCTTTACAATATCAAAGTAGTTAAATGGTTAAATGGTTAATGGGATTGATTCAATGATCAATTTCAACTCTAGTGACAAAAAAATCAGAGGAGCAGGATGGAAAATTATTCTAAAACGAACAAAATCCTAACAGTAAATGTGTTTTTTTCCCTCACGAAACTCCCAAAAATTCCAAACTTGAAAGCTAAAATCAAATACATTTTCGAAAACATACATCAAGTCTCTGCTGGCATTATTGAATGTTCTGACGAGATTTTTCGTATGAAAATTTGGCCAGAAATCTAACAGTGTATGGCCAGCTTTACAGATCAAAGTGGTTCTATGCTGTATCAGCTCAGAAATGTTTGTATTACAAGGGAACAGAAGGGAGTGCTTTGGGTTGAAGTTAAGATGACGCTGGGTGTACTTTTGTGCTATGTGTGCATTGCATGATATATTTTCCTAATATGGATAATAGAGTTTCCCTTGAATAAAAAGAGACAAGCTTTAGTTAATTCTTTGAAGTTGTAAAATGGTTTTGTGTTACCTTGACAACAATGTAAAAGGTCAGCATTTAGTACATGCTACCGCTGCACCAAAAAAGTTGACAAGTATGAAAACAGTCCTGATGGTGCTTGAAAGGGTAAAATAATAGGTACTCTACTGTAGATAATCTCCTTTTTATCAAGAAAAGAATGAAACAAAGATAAGTTACAGTTCAGAGTCAAGAAGCCAAAGAGCCCGCTACAATGAGCCTTTTTAATGGTGCCCAGTGTAATCAACCTCTGAGTGCTACGCTGGTCTTAATCACAAAACATAGCAAGCCTCATGTAGTAAGGATTCCTGTATCCGGCACAAAGATAAGGTTTATTCAATAAGGCAAAGAGCAATGAGCAATGTGCAGTAACCCATACCAACAAGCCAGATATCATCTTTCACCTTTTTGACTTCAGCAAACTGACTGGTTACTGGTAAAGCAGATCTAAAACCTAATTGTGAAACATTTTGTTTGCACTGGAATTTTTGTTCCAAAATTTCACATTTTTAAAATTGTTTTCATTAATATTATACTTCTGTGCTTCTGATCTTCTTCAGCTTCTTTTGGGCACTTCTTGAGTATATGCTCTCGCTCTAGCACTGGCTGCATATCAATAGGCAGCTCACTAGATGAAATACTTATCTTCAGCCCCAAACCAGTGATCTTCACTATGGCCTGGTTCACACCTGGGCGTCTTACAGCGCGTTCCTACACGCTGTAAAACGCTCAACATGTGAAAACCAATGATTGCCTATGGGCATGGTTCCCACCTGGGCGTTTTACAGCACGTAGGAACGCGCTGCAAAACGCCCTACGCCCAAAGAAGTACAGGAGCTTCTTTGGGGCGTTTTGCCACGCGTTTCCATTGGTATTCCCGAGTGTGGATCAGGGTTAACAAAGCGGTAACCCCAAGCCACACTCGGGAATGCAGCGTACAGGTCTTAACTTGTCTGCGATCCCCACTGTGTCTTCCGGAGGCTGCCAACTTCCGGGTTCCGTCCCTTGCGAGCCGCCGCATTGCAGGGGGCCGAAGCCGGCGGGAAGTTTAAAAGGAAACTAAAACAAATAATGTTAAAAATGTCTTAAATACAGAAAATAAAGGAAAAAAACGGGGAAAAAAAACATACCGCCAGTGAAACGCACGTTTCACTGAACAAAAAAACATGAAAAAAATAGCTGAAAAACGAGCATATTGATTCCTATAGAAGAGCTGCACTCATGGTGGCCTCAGGCCGTTGCTTGGAGTACAGCTTTTCAATAAATGGAATGAATGGGGCGCATGTGTAGAAAAATACATGCATTTTCAAAAGAAAGTCTGTGTTGCACAGTGAACATCGCTGGTTTGGGTCTGAAAGTAAATATCTAACATAATGGGCAGCACTCAGGGCGGTGGAGGGGGACTTATTACAGGAAAACTTTATACAGTGGTACCTCGGTTCACAAATTCGTTCCACGATTCTGGTTGCGAACCGAATAGGTCGCAAACCAAATCAAACTGTGATCAGACCACGATCTTGACTAGAGGAAGCCACGACCATGTGTCAGAGCAGGGAAGGTGGCTGCAGCAAAATTTTGCCGGACAGCCTGTTCGAGAGCCGAATTGTTCGCGAACAGAAGCGTTCGTGAATCGAGGTACCACTGTATATGCACAGTTTTCCTTTAAAGAGGAAAGGTATTAAAACCTAAGGTTAGTTCAAGTATTATTGAAAATTGTTAAAGAGACGCTGTCACCTAGCCTATGCCAGGTAAAGTGACAGTGTCCCTGCAACAGTCCACACTGACTCTCTTATACTAACCATGCAAGGGTTCCCTCAACACTCCTTTCTCCTTTGCAGTTGGCAACACTACTTGGTGCTTCTGGGTTAGGGGAAGCATACTCCTTTGTGACAGTGCTCAAGCCTAGCAGTCAATCACTATTCCTTAGCATTGTCATATGACTGCTTCTCTTGGCTGCCGAAACTGGAGAAGAAAGAGCGGCAAGGGAGTGCAGGTATAGTGAGTATAAGAGGGTTGGGGGGGCATTTGCAGTCACTTTCCCCTGCATGGGGACAGTGCTAAAAGTATTTGTTAACTGAATAATATGTAATTACCTGTAATACAGTTTTAGGTTATTCCCATCCTGCCATGTACACTATGTGTTCTTGTAAACACTCCCTAGCATAGCCCTAAATTGCCTGATCCTCAGATCAATCGGATTAGGTGTCATGTGAGGGGTGGGACCAAGTAAATGACTGCCCTTAAAGGCCCTTTAGTAGATTGGAGCAACCATATCTCCTCTCTGAAACCAATCCATTAACATGAGTGGAATTTAGTACATTTTCCAGTGTATTTTGCTAAATTGTACAGCATAAAGATATTTTCTTTCACTTATCAACTAAAGAAGGAAATGCCACGTTCCAGCCCAATTACTCAGATTATGTATTGCAGTAAATTACAAATATTTAAAAAGAACTGGTCACAGCTAGCCTTATGTAACAATCAGAAAATTCAGTCTTAAATTATAATTGTGCAGCCTTACTCAAAAATATTCATATTTTCCCTCTTATCTAGCTTTACATACTTTGTATAAAGCTGACATTTCTTTTACAAAAGTTTTTCTTCTCAGGAAGAAACAGTCTCAAATAATGAATAAGAGCACATAGGAATAGAGAAACAGATGTATCCATAGCATTGGTGTTTAGAATAGACTGAACCAACATGAATTATAAGCGTTGCACAATTGCAATGCGATGTAATGTTGCAATGGCTTCGGCGGTTGTATCAACCTGATTTGTGTCCTGGGTAGTCCAGATAGGGCTGAACCTGACATTTCAGCTTCAGTGTCTGGGGTCTAAGGTCACCTAAAGTCTAACAGTTGATGCCTTGGCATTGCATGCCTACGGCTGGCCATAGAAAGACTTTGCTTTCTTATGTGGAACTTATCTCTACATCCCTTGTGGTATAGTGGTGGGCCCCGACTGTCAGAATATAATTGGTTGGCAGGGGAGATGCATCCATCTACATTGTTTTGCTGGGAGGAATCTGCAACATGTTTTTAGTTCAGCCTGCGGGCTGAATTAAAGAAATCTATAAGTGTATGGCCAGCTTACTTTAGAGTACATATTAATGTCCAAGAGATTACATTCAAGCATCTTCTTAGATCAGAAGATTCTAGTCTACAACTGTCCTTTATCTCCCTCTGTGTTCACTCGGAGGCTGTAAAGGACAAGATAGATTAGTCTTGTCTGGGACTCGAGCCAAAAATCCTCAGGGAGTACATAAAAGTTGCAAAGTCCCGCAAGTAACCAGACTACAATCTAACTGGCAACAGCAGCAAGGTGCTTGAGACTTCCAAAAGTTCAGGTCTTTAGAGATTGACAATAGAACCAGAATAGCAAAGTAATGAGCTGCTTTCAAATGGTATCAATCTTATTTCCTTCAAAAGGCATTAAACAATGTTGTGGTTGTCAGATAAAGTTCAAACACATCAACAGAAGTTGAGGCTTATTTATATCCGCAATAAACCTCATCCAAAGGATGGACTTGCCAAGTGTTTCTCTTTATATGTCTTGGACACTTGCAAATGATGAGTTGAAAGTTGCTCTAAAAATGAAAGTCATGATAGCAAGTATATGGAGTATATTCTGCCTAAAAATGGTCTTTAAGGAGACCTTGCACTAGATGGCTTATTACACCAGACGATCTCCCCTCCCCAATCTGCATTAAAGCAGACAAAAAAGAACCTGTAGGGAAAAACAATTAGAAAAGAACCCAGGCAAGAAAGAGGTCAGGATCCTTCTGGTGAGATTATGGGAATGAAGAAGATTCCAAATCATGCAAAAAAGATGCTTAGGTGCTATGCTTAAGCATTTTTTTGCAAGATTTGGGAAACTCTGCATTCACAGAATCTCGCCAGTAGGGGTGCTACCTAACCCTCTCCAAACAGAACCTGGGAGTAAGGTAAAGTTTTTCCACATCTGTTTTTCTCCTTGCTTTAATTAAATGATTTGAGATAGTCGGGGGCTTATGTAAAGTGCAAAGTGGCCTCATTCAGATGAAGGCCAAGGAGGCAGTAAAAACAGCCTTCTGAAAAGCGATCCACTGCAGGTCCCTTTTCAGAGGGGTGGTAGAGACTGCTGTCTGTCTGAACGACACCTAAGAAACATTTACAGAGCTACTTTAGCCAGTGATTTTTTATTTTTTTTCCCCTGCCAGAGCTTATACTGCTCTTGTGCCTCAGGAGATATCCACAGACAATAGTGTTTGTATTGAGCTACAGCAGATACAACAAGGTATAGGTGCCAAGGCTTACACTAGCATTAGAACACAGTGTTAGGGTTGGCGTTTGTTGAGGTTAGGGCTAGGGTCAGTGCCTGAATTTGTATTTGCTTCTCAATATTTGCTACCAAACATATTACATCAAGTAGAAATGATGAAAGTGAATGTGTGTTATACCCATGCAGGCATTGGGCAAAGGTTAATCCTGTGTAAGCCATGACTTTGAGCTTACACAGGACTGAGGATTCTCCACCCTCCCTGGCCCCATGTGACGGAACTGGGTGACTAGTTGGCGATTCATCAGTGCTGTCACACTGAAGGAAGGAGAGTGAGCTATTGCCTATTATTTTGTGCCCAGAAGCTGAACAGAGTAGCACAAGGGCAACAGGAAGATAATTATATGCTATTGGTGGAGCCAACATTAAATTAAACCTCTTGCCTTAAAGCAGACCTTGTACTCTATGCAAGGTCCACCTTTTAACTGTGTTCCCCCTCCTTCTTGCTGTCTTAAACCATATAAAAGGTAAAAAATACCTGTCGGGGGGAGGTTACTCTCCTTTTCCCTGGCTAGTGTAGTGTAGTTTCTCTCCAAAGCCTTGGGTGTAAGATACTTACATCACCGTTCCAGGGCAAGTAGTAACTTCATATACTTTACCACCAAAGAAGGAGACAGTAAGAGTCCACTGTGGGGTTTTGTTAAAAATAAGTTAAAGAGACGGTCCATAAAAGATTGTATATATTTGAGGGGTGGGGGGTTCTTTTTTGTAATTTTGCTATGAAATCAAGTTCTCCAAAAATCATCGTGCTCATTCCTTCTGGCCAATGGCAAACGATGGCAATCAAAATGTGAGCCCTTTTACCGGTGAAATTTAAAGTAACTACAGAGTAATTTTTAGCCAATAGATCAACTGTATAAGAAAATGGAATACTGTATACTTACCTTCCAGTGACCCATGATTTGAAGAGCCACCGCATCTCTGCAAGTAATCAACACTACTGGTTATTTAAAATGCTTACTGCCCCACCATCCTCTGGCGGATCATAAGTTACTACAAGATGTAGTATATGGTGGAAGGGAGCACAGCAGCCACCAGGAGGTGCAAGTATTTGACTCACTTGGTGATCGAATACGCACGTTGGCTTGGGAGTGAAGGTGCGGTGCCTTTTCAATTTACGGCAAGGTAGGTATCTTCTTCTTTTACAAGTTACCTATTGGCTAAAATGGACCTTGTGGTGGCAACAGGATCACTAGTTCAATCGTATACCAAACCAAGTGTATGCAACCTATTTCAGTAGTAGGATGCTGTAGTGGTGAATGGTGCCATAGGAACTAAAGCAAAATGTATATATCATCATGTCACAGAAGAAAATGCAATGTTTTGAGACCTGCACAGGGTCCCTTCATCAGGCAAAGTGACAAAGGATCATTAGTGTGACTTGGGCATTAAGCTGGCCATTTACTGGTAGATTTTTGTACGAATGTTTGTGCAGAAAATCTCATCAGAACATTCGATAGCGCTCTCAGAGACTTGATAAACGCTGTTCAAAAATTTGTTTGATTTTATCATCTGATTATGAAATGAATAGAGGTTCTCAAATGAAAATCACAATCACAGTTAGAATTGAGTTTGCTCAAGAAAATCCATTCATTTTTTCCATCACTACAGTCGAAAACAATTGTCGACTTGACCACAATAACTATCAGAATATGTTCTGAAAATGATATTTTTCCAGCTTGTTTAACTTTCCAGCTTTAGGTTTAGAAATGTTTGTTATTCACTCATTAATAATTCTTTACTGTTGCAAGTGGTATTCAAAACTAGCCTGCAAATATTGGCTTCTATATAGCTGACCATGCCTTTATCAAGCTGGCTAAAGCAAAGCAGATTAAATAAAATTTATGAAAGGTCATTCTAGTTATGTGCCCTACTATTCATTCTATTTTCCCCCTAAACTCCTATTAGCTATCACAGAAAAGGAAAGCTAATGTTCCTGGTAGATCTGTTTAATGATATTTTCCGGTTCACTAAGCATGTGCACATGAACACAGAGGAGGCTCAGCAGGGAATGGTCAGCTGCTTCTCTGCTATTCAAGCATTTCGCTTCAGGACAACATCCATCCGAGGGGCCCGACTTTACACAGCCAAGAGGATTTTCCTAACCCTCACGGGCAATTTACACCAATTTTAAACATATATTTGACGGTGATTTTTTTTTCACTCTCTTTTATGAGCGTGTTAATCCCATTAGCCGCAAATGAAGATGTAATCGCAGTTTATTCAAATGATTGGAACATTTTTATCCTCTTTAGTAAGGTAATAAAAGGCAGGACCTGACTTGTTCTTGTGTAGAGTGGCGATCAGGTCGTAGGAAGATGTAAAAAGAGGGGGATTTGTGTTAGTTATGATGAGCTATAAAACAGGAGCAGATGAGGCTGAAATTAAACTCAGTACTGGTTAAAAAGTGGTGTCATTAGCATTTCAAATGCTATATATTATAAAGCGGAGTGGTCTTACTGAAATCATTTATCATTCAATTAGTTGGAAGCTAGTTATGAAATGAGCCATTACTATGCATTGCTCTCAAGAGTTTTACTGAAATCACAAGATACGATGGGCCAAAGCCTTCCATGTAGGACTGTAGAGTATGTATGTTGAGACACTGTTGTCAAATCTGCCTCAATTTATTGAAACAGTCTCTTGACTGCTGAAAAGAATACACATACAACATTCCATCATGAGAGTAACATTGCCAAAAAAAGACACATAGGGGTCTATTTATAAACCAATCACACAGCGAACAGCTCTGCTAATGAGATTTGCAGCTCATTGTGGCCACTCGATGCAGTCAAGGAGCAAAGGAAATTGCAATGCTCTTTAGCTCGATCTAATAGCATGATGCACTATAAATCTAAGTTACAGAGCTGTTCACTTTGCAAACGGTTAATAAATATACCCCATTAACAAATGTAAGATATATCTGAAACCAATCACTTAAATTTCATATAAGCGTTAAAGTCCAACTTTGGAGGAAGCACAAAAATAAATAGTGAAAGCAACCACTCCCCGCCACCCAACCGGCACATACTGTACATAATAGACATCTGCATTCATTCTCGCCCGAACTGATATTCAGATTAAAATCTGCATTTTTGGACATTTGGATGCGTCCAAATGTCCAAAAGAAACAAATAATGAATTCCAACGTATTCAAATTTTTGACAATGAAAATTCAGATGCATCTGAATTATGTCCGAATGTCATTATAAATTAAATAATGTTGTTAAACTTGAAAAAAAATAATTATGCCCATATTCTTATCAGAAATAGGTTAAATATGTTCCTTGGCATGTGTAACTATGATATTCCACCCATAATCCCCATATAGAAAAATAATTATAACCATTTTCCTATGCGAAAGTGGTCAGATGTTCTGACAGCATGGGGTTTCCCCCAATTCATGCCAGACCCTTTAGGTCTCATAGGAATTATAGGGGGGACCCCATGCCCAAAAAAATGCCTGGAGTCCCCTTAAACTCCCTTAACATGTCTTCAACATGGGGAGGGTGTATTTTTTGCATACCTTGTTTTTTTTCCCTCTCCATTCTTCTTACAGTGGCCATTTTCACTAAGGGCAGGTGAATCCATCCCCCTTTACTTCTTGGAACTCTGGATCTGCCTCCTGGAACATGTGACAGTGCACATCATCTGAGAGGGGAAAATGCCTTTCCACCCCGATGAGATTCTGCAGTTTACAGATGAGATTTCCCAAGAAAGCCCTGGTGATGTATCCTTCCCAGGATGCATCCGTGAGACCAGGGCTACATCACCAGTGCCTCACTCAACCAGGAAGTGGAAAAGCAGTAATTTTATGTATTAGGCAAAAAATGTTTGTTTAACTAATAAATGTTAGAAGATTAGTGCATGCTGATGTGATTTTTAGTAAATGGTGGTAAAGGTCCACTTTAACATGCAAGAAAGGATGAACCACACCTGTTTTTCCCCCAGGGCATTAACGTACATTGCTGTGTGAATTCAACGCCGGCTGCAATACACTTTGTATTGAATGTCAATGCACTTAATGGACGCGTGTCTCAACAAAGCTGTTAACATGGGTTTTGATGCATTTCCATTGATTTTATTGGAAAACACATCAAGAAAAGACACAGACGTGTAAATCCAACCTTGGTTGGTAAATTGGCCAGCATTAGATAATATTTACCAGAAATGGCTAGGATTCCCACCGGCCTGGTATTTTCACTGGCCGTGTAGTAAAAATTGTACTTTTTAGGATTGGTATTTTTTTCCAGAAAACGTAGCTGTCTTAGATATGGCCATCTGTAAGCCATCCTCAATGCTTGAGGGTCAAGCCTGCTTTGGAGAGATTTTTATTAGTTAGGATGGATTTTCCTTGCCAATTGCTGTTATTTGCAGGCTGGTGCTTGAGGTGCTCCTCCTACCCCACCTTTCCATAGACACAAGCTTGCAAGTTTGCATGTCCAACCAACTGTCATCCACTACCTGTAGACACCTTTAGTATGACTATATGAAGAGCAAAGGTCTCTGTAGCTAGTAGTGATTCTGCACCTTGGACCACCTCTAACTCCAACACTAGAATAGGGTCACAGAGAGCAAGAACGATGTCATAGAAGTTTAACTCTTCCCAAGTCTATCCAAAACAAAAATGAAAACACCTTTTGTTCTTTGTAGCCTGGTCATATGGACAGAGAAGCCCTCAGGTTCTGGATACAAAATACAAACTGTTTCCATAAGGTTAGAAAGGCCTTCAGCTAAGGAGATGCCTTCATCCATCATTATTATCTGTCTCTGATCAGCCACCCTAGAGGTGAGACCACCAACATGTCATGTGCGCTCACTTGGTTCTAATGAAATTGCTCTGGTATATGCTATAAATTCTTCCTGCGGTCAGTATAAATTACAGTTTATTTCTTCTGATTAGATAAGAAAATTATTTGTACTCTATTAAGAAGAAATAACAGGGATAACAAAGAAATTAGTTAAAAAGTAACTTGTTTGAAGTAAAATCAGTTATGAACTGCTGACGCTATCCAGAAAAAGTTACAACTGTACTGATGGTGTAAAATCCACAGAAGTTAAGAAGGCAACAATCCAAACCTTGTCCAACAATTCTTATGATGCTGGCAAAGTTACAACATGTTTTTAAAGCATTTAAAGTATGTTCTTGTAGCACTTGCAAAGTTTTCTCGAAACAAGTCTGCAATCAGTTCTTAGCAGCCTGGGAGGAGCTGATCTACCCCTGCGTAACAGGACAGGCAAATGTTCTCAAATACTAAATGTGCCCCTGATAGGCGTTTCCCTAACATTTTATTGGAGAGTTTGTAAAGCATTGGTAACTGACAATGTCTGGGAATGAGTACAAGGAAAATACTATAAGCACACTTGATAGGCATTTCAAGGGTGTTTCAATAAAATACTATTAGAGGGTATTAGGAACTAACGGTTTCTGGGAACTAGAGCAAAGAAGTTGTTTTTAATGCAAAATGACACAAAATAGCAAATTCTTGCAATGCATTCCTTTGTATATTAACTCAATTACTAAAATGATAAAAAGAGAGGGAGGTGTTTAATGAATCGTCCTGAAACTAGAAAATCACATATTAACTGCAGCCACATTGAGCAGATTATGGGCAGAAGTGCAGCATGCTGCCGCTTGATTCCATCCAAATTTTCTCTAATTCTTCAGAAGGGACTGGGCTGGAGTGGACACTGTGAAAGGAAAGTGCTGGAATCTTGAAACCCCATTTGAGTCAGGGCCATTCAGAGAAGAAGGATACAATCAGCTGTTGGGATTTAGCTAGACACACACTTTGTAAAAAAAGGGATTTGCCTCGATTGGATGATGATAGCAAACACAGCACCCCTTTTCATTAGAGCTGAACTACCCTTGCAAGACTCGTTTTTGTTGAGTGTACTTTTAAATGCAATTCTATTTACTTTTCCCCCTGCTCCTGGAACTTCCTCCTTCATGTGCCACCGGTCCCCTCTTCTCTTCCATGCTATTTTCATCAGCCACTTTCTGTTTTCACCATTAGAGATTAGCTCAGGCTTGGACCAATGGCCATGGCTATGTGGCCATATTAGGTAAATTACATCAGCAAAAGCAGATTGGGTGGAAGTACCCATGGCACTTCCTTGTTCAAAGGCTCCTGGGTTTGGTCTGTTCCTGAGCTCATCCCTAATCACCATGTACAATGCAGGACCAGCAGTCCTGCATCGTAAATGAGGACACCGAGGGCCTACCGACAACCCAGAGTGTCAGAAGGAAGAGGAAACTTCCAGCTGCCAGGGGGAGTAAGGTAAGTAAAATTGCTTTTTAAAGGTACCTTAGGCAAAAAGAACATTCAACCCTTGTAGTTTGGGGGAATTTTCTTCCAAGTTCAGCTTTAAGTAAAGCACACATCTGTTGCTAATTTAGTAAATCAATGTATGACCTGCTTGAGGGATCTCATACACACATAATGTATATATATATACACACACATGTGTGTGTGTGTACATTCTTCAGTAGTGAAGCACTGTTGATGTAAATATAGATTCATGGGTCTGTAAGAGGAATTTCTTAGAAAGAGCCAGTAGGGACAATGACGTTGTAGATAGGCTGTAAAAGCAGGCACTGGGATTCACTGGCACATCCCTTCAATAATGACAGGGAGCTCTACAAAGGATCCCTTATCTCAGCACTTCTCTTCTAGGAATCCAGAAGATGCACATTTACAAGGAACCTATTTAAAGACAGGCCGGATCAAAGAGACGAGCAGCAGAAATGCATTTGTGAAGGTATATGTAACTATAAGACGTCTGAGTGACTGCCAGTATATGTAATCAGCGCTGTTAAATCTGCAACCATGACTGATGTCAGTAAATGTTTTCTTGCCTGTGGCAAAAAGCCGCTGTTCTAAATGACTCATTATGAACCAGAATGACTAATGTATTTATTGGAAAAGAAGAATGTCCTGAAAGATTTCCCTTGTAATTCTGTTGACAAGATAACATTAGGGAAATGCACTAAGTATAGTTTATTTTCAGCCAGCCCCTATTTTAAGTTATCATTGCTATCATTGTTAGGCGGCTCTGTCAGGTAAAACAAAATGACCACAAAGCTGTCCCTATGAAGGACGCTAGTATATACTTTCCTCTCACACTGTCCATGCCTCCATAGAAGATTGCATAAAATTCAAATGCAGCTTTTCATATTTACCTGAATAAAGATATTGTAAGTCCTGACTATAACTATTTCACTGAGAGAAAATGGGCAAACTATCTATAAATTCCCTTTATTACTAGCCAACAAAAGGATAAATCTTCTTAAAGTGGACCTTTACCCCCTTTCACTCAAAATCACATCACCATGCAGCTCTGTATGCTGATATGAAACCATCTTGCATTCATTAGTTAAATAAACATATTTTCTTTTACTTACAATTATTGTTTTTCAACTTCCTGGTCCTCTTGGGCATTGGTGATTTAATGTGCCCAAGTGTTGCATCCTGGGAAGGTTTACATCAGCAAAGCATTGCTGGGAAATCTCATCTGTAATCTCATGAGATCTCAGTGAAAGGCATTTTCCTCCCCTGAGGTGATGTGCATGGTCACATGCCCTAGTCACATGTGCCAGAGTTCCAGGAAGTAAAGGGAGATATATCAATCTGCCCTTAGTAAAAATGGCCACTGTGAGAAGAATGGAGAGGAAAATAAAAATAATGTATACAAAGAATAAAAAGCTGCAATTATTAATAAAAAAATGTTTTGGAAAAAAAAAAGCTGCAATTATCTATAAGTATCTGTTTGTAGATTGTCATTACTAAACATTTCTATCGGTGTATTAGTAAATCAATTATGGTTGCTGCCATTGTGTTCTTTTCTATAAAATCCTATAGGAGAAACACAATTGAAAGCTTACTATACCTGACTATTCTTTTCTAAATGGCCTCTGAGCCATAAGGGGGCTCCATCCCACTTTATCCTACTTTGAATTTTATTTCTACTACTACTAGTACTTTAAAGTTAGTGTGTGGTAACATGTTCCTCGATGGAATGAACGGCAAAATGTATTTAAATTTTACTTGACTAAATGAATACTTCTTTTAAAACAGCTGAGGTCTAGTGTAGTACAGTATAGGCCTGAGCTGCTTCAGAATCCTACAAACTGTATTTACTCTGAGAGTAAAAGATACCTTTTAAGCAGAATACCAGGCAAACAGCTAAATACACAGATGTATTTCATACAGTATATTGTAACTGTTTGACCAAAAGCAAAAGGATTTGTATATTCCATCATGCCCTTACACAGCTCTGCTGCACAGTACAACCCTATGTGGCAGGGCTGCAGATGAATGTTGGATTTGGCCCTCTAGTCCAGCGTTTTTCAACCACTGTGCCGCGGCACACTAGTGTGCCGTGAGATATTTTCGGGTGTGCCGTCAATAAATCGTTACAATGACTGGACAGTGAAAGAAGAAGCAGCTGACTGAAAGTAATGTGAAAGTCAAAATATTTCGAAATGTTGATGAAATCATTTACAATGAATGCTGCTCCTCCATGTTAAAAAGTTTTAGGTTCCTGTAGAATCAGCTGGTCCCCTGAGCTCTGGCCCTGATATCCTGTTTTAGGAGGGCTCCTATGCAGGGTTCTATGGAGTCACCCTTGTGTGTGCTAGTAAGCTGTGTGTGTCGCCACAAACACACAGGCCCAGCAAGGCAAGACACTCCCTGCTCCTTGCTCCCCACTCCTCCCTTCTCCCTCCTACAAGCTAGTAGATGGACAGCTGCTGGTGACTGTGTTCTCCTTTGTGATCTTGTGCTGGACAGGAAGTTGAGGGAAGTCGAACTGAAAGAGTTGGAGCTAACTGTTCGGACACATGATGACTGTAATGTTTGGGCAAAAATCTAAAGAAATACTTTACTGGGAAATGTATATTTGTTTGATCTGGATTAATTATTGAAGAAAAGTTTGAGGGTTTAAAAGAGAACTATGGTGTAAGTGTTTTTCCCCATAGTTCTCTTTAGGGTCACGGGAGGACATATACTAACCTCCTTCCTTGACCCAAAGCTCAGTATATACTGAGAGTGCCGCAGCTGCAACGGATCCAGACAATATTGTCGAGATCCACCCAGCTGCGTTAGTGACAGCTGGCCCTGCCTATCTAGATAGGCTCTGCCTATCTAGAGGCAGAGCCAGCTGTGCCTGCCCCCTCCCCCGTTCGTTTCTCCACTCAGCGCTGGAGGATCAGAGAGGGGAGGAGGAAATCCCTGTGGGGAGCAGTGACTGACAGTCACCACTCAATGCAGGGAGATGATCGGGAAGTGAGCGGATCAGTGCATGCTTCTGCTCACTTCCTGATCGATAGAGCCGACCTGTGACAGCTTCTTTGTCACAGGTCGGCTCTAACTATGAGGATGAGTGGAAATCACCAACCTCATAGATCTCCTTTAATACTACTTGAAGAATTCATCTTTGCTCTGTCACTTTGCTCTCTCTTTTAATCAGTGTGCTCCTTGTTAGCACATGAGCACTGAAGCACAGTTGACTTGCTTCTTGTGCTGCTTCTCCTTCTCCCAGCCTGAGCGCTGCTGTAGAGGGAACTGTACGAGACGGATGGCAAGTCAAATTTGTGTATTTTCATTGACTGCATTTAAAATATACATTTCCTGGTTTATTATTGAATGGAGAGCTGCACTCATTTGTATTTTTAGATCTGCCTGGAGTTCAGCTTTAAACTGAAAGTTGCATCAGTAATGTGACCATTCCTATTTCTGGCTGACATTTCTTATGCATGCCGCCCAATTCAAAGAATTTGGAGATTACACAAATTTCACCCCTAGATTAACACAACTTAATCCTCTAAGGCTCCAAACAATGTCTCCCTTTTGGGCCAATTTCAGAGTATCGCAACCTTTAGCAAGTGTGGCTCTAAGCACATATTTAAAAGACTTTCAATGGCTGTGATAGCCTAATAATCTTCTGTGACTGGATGTAAAGAAGCGCTACTTTGTAAAGCTTTATGATAACTTGTGGTGTTGGATTCTTTAAGTAATAACTACTTTGTTGAGAAGCCTTTGAAGTGAAAGTAGTTATGTATACTTAATAGTGCATGGCGGTACCGTCGATAATATGATTTCAGTTAGTTAGACAAACTCATGTACTGTGCACAGTGTACTAAAATTTCACAGTGATCACATTGTTTTCCTGAAAGGCCATTTTCACGCAAAATTCTAGATTTAGGCATATACTCGTGGGATGAATCATCGGCATATATATTATATATTATTATTATTATACAGGATTTATAGAGCGTCAACAGTTTGTGCAGCGCTTTACAATATAAGGAAGACATTACAATCACAATACAATTCAAGACAAGATGGTAAGGAGGGCCCTGCTTGTGAGGGTTTACAATCTAAAAGGGAGGGGCAAGTGATAATTGAGGAGGTAGCTGTGTGGGGATGAATTGTTTATACCTCTTAGGGTGCCCATAGATGGACACATATTGTACCTGCAGTCTAATAGTGTCTACGGTACTTCAAGCATAGACACTAGTCCAGGGGTGCCTTCCTTCAAGTCCAGGGGTAGGCAATTCCGGTCCTCCTGCTGTGATGCAACTACAAATTATTATACAGGATTTATATAGCACCAACAGTTTGTGAAGCGCTTTACAATATAAGGAAGACATTACAATCACAATACAATTCAAGACAAGATGGTAAGGAGGGCCCTGTCCGGGAGGGCTTACAATCTAAAATGGAGGGGCAAGTGATACATGAGGAGGTAGCTGTGTGGAGATGATTGTTTGAGAAAGTGATAGTTCAGTGGTTAGGTTGAGGTGGGATAGGCTTCCCTGAAGAGATGAGTCTTAAGGGATCGCCTAAAGGAAGTTAGAGTGGGAGATAGACGGATAGGTTGGGGTAGAGAGTTCCATAGGATGGGAGAGACTCTAGTGAAGTCCTGGAGGTGAGCATAGGAGGAGTTGATGAGGGAGCTGGAAAGCAGGTCTTTTGAAGAGCGGAGTGAATGGTTAGGGTGATACTTAGAGACAAGGTTTGAGATATAGCTGGGGGCAGAATTGTGGATGGCTTTGTAAGTGGTTGTTAATATTTTTAATTTTATCCTTTGGGCTATTGGAAGCCAGTGGAGGGATTGACAGAGGGGGGTTGCAGACCCTGAGCGTTTTGTTAGGGGAATGAGTCTAGCAACTGCATTCATGATAGACTGAAGGGGGGATAGCCTGTATAGTGGAAGGCCAATGAGGAGGGAGTTGCAGTAGTCAAGACGAGATATAACAAGGGAGTGGATGAGTAATTTAGCGTTTTCATTGGTGAGGAAGAGGCGTATTTTGGAGATGTTAAATCCCATGAGGCATTGCAAGACTCTGGCTGCCATGGGCATGACTTCCAGAGGCAGATGCATTTTGGGATTTGTAGTTTGACCACAGCTGGCTGGCCAGAATTTGCCTTCCCCAGCTCTAGTCCATTACAAAGAATTGGGTCTCTGCACAGAAAGATTCTCTAGCAAACTGGACTCACCCACCCCCATCATGTGATCAACTCTGACTATCATAAGGCAATTTATCATTTAAATCTGAACTCCAGGCACACAGCTATATACACAAATGAAACGCATACTGTATATATGAGTTATTTTACCTGCCAGAGGATTTGTATTTCTGCCCACCCGGTTCTGAGACTTAGGCCGGGCACACACCTTACAACCATCGCAAGACTTCTGTCTTGCGATGGTTGTAAGGTACTTAAAAAATGTACGATCTGCCTATGTTGCATAGGCAGATCGTACTTGCGATGATCGCAAGCCACGCCCCCTGAGGGGCGGGCTTCCGATGACCGCGCATGCCGAACGGGCAGTGCGGCTGTTATCGTACGGACATGCCACAAACCCGCCTAACATCGTACGATGCTCGGTGGGTTTTCAAACATGTCCGTAAGTTTAAAGTCGTGCGACCTTACAGTAGTAGAGGTCGCACGGCTTCCACACACCTTACGATCATCGTACGATCGCGGGATTTCCCGCAATTATCGTACGATTATCGTAAGGTGTGTGGGGACCCTTACACAGCTCTGTTTTTTTCTCAGTTCAGTAACACTCTCCAACCTGTGATGGCAAAAGATGAAGCAGCAGACTGATGAGTGCGTAAATACAAAAGAAACAGCAGGGGATTCCTCGATTGATGCTGGTAAGTGTTCATAAAGGAATCTGTTCTATTTTTTTTTTTCGTTCAGCCCGCGGGTTGAATGAGCAAAAAAAATAGAACAGTGTATGTCCAGCTTAAATTGTTCACAGAGAATACTAACATGTTTTTGCTTATTTTTCTGTCACTTGTAGCAAGGCTTATTCATTTTTCCAATTTTCAAGCTGAAAAAAACTGTAAGTTTCTGAGCTTAAACTATTCAATAGAGTGCTTGTGCCTTTGCCAAACTGCTTTCAGAGCAAACTAAAGTAGAGTATACACCAGGTGACTAAGGCACTCGCTGCAGGTGTGCAGAGGGGGGCAGCCAGGGCTCAGCACGGCAGGGAGAAGTCGGGCGGCACAGCCTGCAGCTTCCCCTCTGTATCCCCGCTGCTCTGCAGTTAGATGCAGTTAAATTAAAGGTTCAGCTCAGTGCAATTCTTTTGACAGTTAAATGGTACCTTGTTTTCATAGAGGACTGTACATTAGACAAAAAAAGGGACAAATGAGGTGGAAGAAGGGACAAACGTATTTGGTTCCAAATGAGGGACACATGTCCATTTACATCCGACTCCCCATAGACCAAGATGGGTCAGGTAATTTCAGTTTTCTCCTCCATCACAAGATGTAGAACAAAACTGGACAACAGACACGTATGTCACAATGGTGACCTATGTTCCGGACTACTCCAGTCAGCAGGGGATCTGCTCCAATCTGTGCACAGATCCCTTCCTGATCAGAACTGAAAGCACCTGTGTTGAAAGGGGCCTAAAGACTTTGCACACTTTTTTGTTTTGATGTTCCTGGAATGTAATTAGTTGGTTTAAAACATTTCGGAAGTTTAAAAAAATATATATATATATTTTGAAAGTTCATTTGGGCTTTTTGGGTTCCCTTCTCAACTGGTAGCACTCTGGGAGACTACATAATTTGATCATGCTTGGAAATGGACCTAGAGGGGGATGATATACACATTCCATGTAGGGAGTTTTCCTCATGGAAAGTGAACTCACAACCATAGTGTTGCCAGCACACTTCTAACCCTAAAAGTCCCATATACACCAATATCAAATGATGCATTCCCAAGGGCAGTTATCTGAAGCTCAAATGTATGTTGATAAAAAAAAATCCCTCATTAGATGGGTCCTACAACCGCCAACCTCCTCTGTGTACACAGAACAACCCATAGATCCAGTGATCACGATTGCATTGCTTTACTGGCTCCAATGCAAAATAAGAATAAATGCAAATTTTTTCCTTTATGAAGGAGTGTGCAATTATAATTTTTTTTCTAAAAGGTGGAGTTTCCCTTTAAGACTACATAGCAGATATTTAAAAAAAACTTTTTTTTTTATACTTTATTTAATGATCTAGATATAAAAGTTAATTTAGCTGAGGGCTAACGGGTCCTCTTTAGGGTTTTACATCAAAAAGCAGACAGGAGACTAAACATTTTTCCTAAGTCATTAAACTGAGTGTAATTCAGGGGAATTATGTCTCTCTAAGATCTCTCAAATCTCCAGCAGCCTTTTCATCGGATGTCATAATAAGATCTCAGCTTCAGTTTACGCTCTGTATTTCAGTGGGAGAAATGTATATTTTGTGCTATTAAAAGTTCAGCCTTAGGAGTAAACATACTGCTATTTCTAGAATCAACCCAGAGATGAAATACAAACATAAACAGCTTTTAGTGCCTAAATTAAAATGAGTCTAGTCAGGAAAATAGGTTAGTGTATACGTGGTGGGGCTCTGCAGATTACATGATGTGAAGTACAATTGTCTGTATGAAAACAAGGCACAGCATTGGTAAATATGAAGAAGTTTTTTCTGATGTTAGTAAAGGCGCCCCTCTAAAGGTAGACTCAGTGACCTAATATTTGTCCATATCTTCTCTGGGCTGCTCAGCTTTGTGTCCATCAGCTATGAGCACAAATGCAACAATTTGCGTTCCAGGGCAATACTACTCATGTGTTTCGCTACCGTTAAACTATATTTACAACCATTTGTGTCCCAATCAGACAAGCCACATACTCAAAAAAGCAATGCTATGAAGTTCATACACAGCCCCTACATGCCCATATACCCTACTAAGTTTATTTTCATTCAAAATGTGACTTTGAAGGCAAATTCAGACATGAGTGCTAGAAAACCAAGCCATCTGTACAACCATGATTCACCCAAGATGCGGGTGTACCAGCTCAAGATGTGCCCAAACCAGCAATGCATATTAAAGTCCCAGAGGTAGCCACCACACTCTATTTGTAAGGTAAATCCAAAGTAGATAAGGGGCGCTCACGGGTCTTGCAGTGGAAAGAAGTCAAAGCATCAGCGTTTTATTGTCAACGCTTCGATGGAGCTCAGTCCTTTGAATTCTCTCTGCTGCAAGACCCATGAGTGCCTCTATATCTACTTTGGATAATAATGCATATTATGTAGGTGACAAAGTAAACGATCATATTGGAACTGCATACTTCCACAGAGGAAACCCTCGTACAATGAGTCTTCAATCACAGTTGCTTAATATCTAAGTAAATATCTGTGGGCCTGTGAAGTGGCCAGTAATCTATACATTGGCTGGTAATCAGCAGAAAAGGTCTCAAATTACTCACTCTGCTAATAAACAACCTATGTATTGGAACCTTGGAATTGGAATATTGGAACCAAACGTCTTGGCACCTGTATGGTCACAAGGTCTAATGTAGTAAAGCTGACCATATGTTAATCTACAGGCTGAATGAAGAAATATAACAGGTTCCTCCATCCACACTAAACAGCGATAGACGGATCTCCCACTGGACTATTGTATTAGCTGCCGCGACTGTTCACCCGAACATTTTCCATCCAGCCGGACAGAAGGGTGCCAACAAGGACACCCATTGTGTGTGGGTTTATAGTTCAGAAAGCAGGGCTGAAAACACTTGTTGGAATTTCAGAGCAGCACAAACACTTTGTTGTCAGCTCAAACAGGAAGTTAGGGACACACTGAATTTCTGGTAGATCAAAAGGTATGTTTCTGAGCTTGTAGCAAGTGAGAAAGAATGGAGTGAGAAAACATGGAGAAAGATGCATGTGTTGCAGTAGTTCTGGTGACCCTACTGACCACCAAAGCTTTCCCTTATTTTGGAGGGATTTCCACTCACTTCCTGTTGTGGCTATTAAACAGGAAGTGAAACAAAATATCTTAATAGGGCACAGATGGCAAAAAAGCTGACAGGGGTTATAACTAAGGATGAGCTCAGGTTCGGACTGAACCCGGGCCAAACCTGAGCTCCCCTGAACACAGAAGCTACATGGGCTACTTGGCCATATTACATAACTTTGGGAATTCCATGGGTGGCAGTGGAAGGGATCCCCCCCCCCCCCTGTGTTCAGTGGAACTCAGGTTTGGACCAGGTTCAGTTCAAACCTGCACTCATCCCTTGTTATAACCCTCCCTTACCCAATCAATATTTCTGCTTCAGTTCTACTTTAATGTGTAGAGGAACCTGGCCATTAGCAGTGTTATGAAGATACATAACAGCTGTCATGGCTGGCACGTGTGTCCTGACTTCTCTGGCTTCTCTTGCCTCCCTACTGGCTAGTAGGACTGCCAACCACTATTTGTAGCCAACTGGGTGGAAAGGGCAGACAGAAGGGGCAGGCCATAGTTCAGCCATGACAGCTTTTACTGGATCAGTGACTTGCTCAGCATAAGCAGCATATCATAGCAGCATAAGGATGGAAAGTCCTGCAGAGTGAACTTACAAAACAAATTAGCAATGGCAGCTCCCATATTTCAGTTTTAGGGTTAGCATGAACTGGCTCCTGATGTGCACAAGTGATAATGTTAGCATAGGGCAGCACAGTGCCATGTGCGCCTGCTGTAATAACATCATCACTGTATATAAAAATCTAAAACGCACCAAATATGAATTTATGCATCACAGGTTATATCATTTTCAACAAACTCCTGTTTACAGGAACAAAATAATTTACAACATAAAAAGAAATTATTAATCTAACAAACAGATAAAAGCTTCATATTTCCCTCTGCTATTTTATTGCTATATAATTATGTTCATATTTTTCTTAGCACGCTCGAGCAAACAATGGCCATAGAATGCAGCATATAAAATACAAGGAGGCAATGATATTGCAGGAGAGGATTTATAATTACTAAATACCAGATAACTGCTCCCTAAATGTTCCTGCTCTTTAAACGCTTTCATTTATAATTTGAAAAGCTGACAACTTTCCCCGGGACTTTATTTTATCTTGTCTGGGATAATTGAAGAGGAAGTTAGCGCAAAGCTTTTTATTTTTCATTAGCCTTAAATCCAGCCGCAATTAATGTGCCCAATTTGATTATAAACTGCACAAATTAAACAATAAAGAGCTGTCTAATGAGAAATTAATTATGGGAAACAGAAGAGGAGCCAGGCTGGATAAAAGCAATAAGTTACGGCCTATGGCAGCGGATGTCAAGCTCTAAAAGAGACAAAGGGCCCCTGGCTCAATGTGCGGCTGTGCTGATAGGCGTCCTCACAGATCACTAGATCCAGAAGCCATAAGACTACGGTAATTGAAACTACCAAAATCAATAGTGCTGACAACCTTAATTAAATTAAATATGTCTCTGATGGGCTCAAACAGCACAGCAACGGACCACTTGACCCCTTCCTTGAGCGCGGCTTGATGTAATGTAACAGGCTTCTTGATGGATTTCACCCCTGAGGACAGTTAGAGCAGAACACAAGCTTCCAGAAAATTGCCAGGAGAGTGATAGACCCCGCTATGTAACAGATGAAGGAGAGACGTGGGACTGGAGCTCACCGAGGCCTTTTGTTCTTGAGCTTTGCAAAATTCTAAGGTTGTTTTGTTGCGGCTGTTAACAAAGTCATCGGAAATATGGATTGTATTTATTGTATCTAAAAAGAACATGTGCCAGTTTTTTCAACCAGACTAAGTGCAAAGGGCCCTAACTAATGGCCGTTTTTGTTTTTATCTCTCTGTAATCTGACTTCAGTATTCTGATTGCTATAGGCAACTGTACTTTGAACTTCAGTCTGCCTTGCATAATGACCAAGGGTGCTAGGGGTGGTCAAAGAGAGACGGTGATGGTCAATCAAGCAGACATTTGGTTGGTGTACGGTAAAGGGCGGAGTGCAGTCGCCAGACATTTTTAATGTAATTTACCTTAGTGGAGGAAGAGGGGGCAATAGCAATTTGACAAGGTAGTTTAATCCTGTCAAGTGTTTCCCCCAAGAGTGTTCTGCTGGTTGGACAGCCGTAGACAGGAGACCATGACCAGAAATATGTATCTCATGTCTATGTACAGCTTAAAGTGTATTTCCAACATTGCAGTCGATTTTGAGAAAACCCCCTCTGTATGTTTGTTATGTGTTCCCATTCACAGAGCATAGCTAAAAATAATAATAATAAAACAAAACATTTCTTGCCGTTCTAGCTGTTTCTTTGGAGCAGGATTATACATAGAACTCTTCAGGCCACTTCAGTTATTTAGAATAGCTTGCAATGTGCAGTTAGGAAACAGACTAAGGGACAATCTTTGTAAAGTGCATTAACATACAACGTGACACCCAAACCTTGAGATCTTTCAAGTAGTATTAAAGGCTGGTCGTTTTTTATCTTATTGCATTCTCTGCATTAGTGTAAAAAAAGCCCATTACCATTCTGTGTCCCCTGTCTCCCCCACACTTACCTGTGTCACCAAAGTTACCGCTGCTGGTCCCAGAAGCTATCCTCCGCTGCCCAAACTTCCTGGTTGCAGGGGGAGGAAACTAAGTGCAAAGGAGCCATCAATCAACCTTTTTGGGAGGAGAGGAGGGGGGTGGCCTGCCGCAGGGCTGTGTGTGTCTATGAACAGAAGACACAGCTATTGCGGGCATGGCCGGGAACGAGCATGCGCGGGTGCCTCCACAGCAGCCGTTTAACTGATTGGGACACCCGAGCAGGGGGCAGGAGGGAGAGCAATGCGGGGACCCACTAGAGAACGAGGAATTGAAAAAAAAATAAAAAAAGAAGAAAGGATCTTCATCCCATGTGGGCACCCATGCATACAAATAAAAAAAAGAAAAAGTAAGTTTAATGTCACTTTAACCCTGGGTTAGGACACACAGTGCGCACAGCTAGTCTGCAGCTGATAATGAAGATCAGCCAGCACAGTACAGAAAGGATTAATTATAATAAACATAACTCCCCAGCCCTCTCCTTAACAATATAAAGAGGAAAGCTAGGTAAGCTGTTTCAGCTAATAAAAATCTAAGCATTCATTTAAAAAAAAAAATTTTACATTATGGCACTTTTTATGTTTGTACATGTTCCCATTGCCATAGCATAACGATTATGCTATGGCAATGGGAACATATACAAACATAAAAAGTTGGTGTTACTGCGAATGGCTGCAAAAGTGTCAATACGCTTTTTAAGGCTAACCACACAGCTCCTGTAGGACCACCCCTGACTCAAATTTGAGCATCTATGGCCAGCTTAAGTCATTATAATCCCAGCCTTGTAGTGCTGGTGTCCCTGATTCGGTTCTTACCACTTTATGCACATTGCTTGCATGGTTTATCTGTGTTTCTGTGGATTTCCTTGATGTTACAATTACCTTTCTAAGCCCAGAAAACATGGATTGGCTTAGGTTGGCAATAAATAGGCTAATATCTGCCAGTATCAAAGGGCATTCTCCAGAGATCCATTATAGTGCGAAGATCCCGGCCTAATACTAACAGCAGAGGACATGCAGTATTTCTGACCTTCCCTGATCTGCACTGATGGGGGAATAATTAGGAAGGGTTGGAATATCTCCCTATATCCATCTGCCAGAGGAGCTTGTTATCACCCACTAACATGAGAGAAAAGACCAATTAAAAGACAGCAAAGCTCTATTAAGCTAGTTATGGGCAAGCTTATAATTAGTACTGTGTGTCAGTATGACTGTAGTAGGAACAACTGATTGTAAGCTTCATCAGCGGGACTGATGTGAATAGCCTGTGGGCTATATGCAACACTATGGAGTTTGTCAGAGTGATATAAATGAAATAAATAAATAAGAAAAATACAAACACAATGAAACTATTGAAAAATGCACTTTTTCGAAAAGTCAGTTTTTTTCTATCATTTGCTTTTATTATATATTGTTAAGGAGGAGAAAAGAAAAAAAAAACCCTAAAAGAGCTTTTATATATTATTTAAATTTTTAAGGTAAAAGAGTATGTATTTATATGCATCTAGGAGGCAGCCATGTTAGCACTATTGCATTGCAGTGTTACTATAGTGAGAGTGTTAGGCCCAATAAAAGTGATGAGATATAAACATCACTTAAAGGAGAAGTATGGGGTTAAGGCTTTTCCCCATAGTTCTCCTTAGTGTAACGGGAGGACACAAACTAGCGTCCTCCCGTCACCCAAGGCTCAGTATACCGCGAGCTGTAGCTCGCGGTATACTGAAACGCCGCAGTATACCACGAGCTGCTGCTCGCATCATACTGAGACGCCGCAGCTGAAGCGGATCCCGACAATTATGCCTGGATTCGCCCAGCTGCGTGACTGACAGCTGGCTTGCTCAGCCCATGGAATTAATTCCTTAATCTAAGCTAAACAGTGTAGATGAATGAATCTCCCCATTGGCTATGGTATTCACAGAGCTGACACCTCCGGCTGTCTGAATACCCAACCTGGGACTGCGTCTGATTGAATGTCGAGCTGCCTGGGGCTGACAGGGTCAACCACAGCTTGAATTTTGGCCAATTCAGCAAGAATCAACCAAAATCTGAGCCATATATGACTAGTCTTAAACAATGGGTAACTTTGAGCTAAAGCATATCTGAAGCCAAGAGTTTGGGCTAGATTGGAGAAGGTTAAAACTAATGTCAGGTATATTTTGATGTCCCAGTGACCCACAGGCAAAAAACATATACATTTACCCAAAGCAAATATGCCTTTGTATACAACAAGCACTCGTAAGAATGATCATTTGCTGGCCAGAGTTTGCATGCATGGTCGGCCACCATCTAGCGTCCCAAGACACCTTCACAACACAGCCTTCTGGACTCCTGGGCACAGCAGACTAATAACACTTCTAGGATTTCAAAATGTTGATGTCAGCATTAACAAACTGTTGCTTAATTATAAGCCTGTCAAAGATCACAGGCAAGGATTATTGAAGCAAATGCCTTTCAAGTGCTCAAGGTGTTGCTGTGACAACCTCAGCAGAGGGATTGTTGGAGGCAGACTAACTGTGGCCTTTCCATACCAAAGGAGTTTAAATCAGCCAAATCAGTGTGTCTGCCCAGCAAATACTTTAATCGCAGTAAACACAGAGGCAAGAAGAGTGGAGAGTAGGAGAGCAGAGTACAATTACTGTATTATCTTATATTGATTCACACCAATCTAATTTACGCTGTGACCAAGAATGTGGGGCGTGCAAACCCGCCCACCCCCACTACAAGAGCAGTTACTAAACACTTTGCTGAGCACATTACACTCTCATTATTTTTTATAATTGCCTTAAACAGATAAGTCAAGGATAAGAAACGTAACAAACAAGCAACGTGATGGGGGCCTGTAAATAACTGCTTGTGATAAAAGTTAGAAATCTCTTTTATGTATTTATAGAACATAAGAAAACCCAGCTATAGTTTTGTATATGTATTATGATGCGGTAGGGCTCATGCACATGGACGCAAATACAAACGTTTGGGCATACACCATAAAATACACCTATATTTGTGGCAGACATGCATTGGATTGTATGTATAGAACACATTGTACGCGGGTATATGCATGTAAATGCAAGCAGCAGTGTAATTTACACTCCCGCATGCACACATGTAAACATCGGTCCTTGCGTCTGAACGCGTATACCAGCAGACAGCATATTCTGTCAATACAATGGACACAAAAAATCAGCAGCTGTGGCTGCCGGGTTCTGCAAATACAAACTTATTTTATACTCTATGCCCATACGCCTGTATTTGTGTCTGTGTGTATAAGCCTGTACTACAGGGACGTGCGGTCAGGTATGACAGAGCCTCACCTATTATTATGGAGTAAGAAGCTGTCATCTACAAGACTGAAGCTGACAGCTTTTTCTCCATTCAGATTGGCTTGTTACAGGTTACACAGCAGGGAAAGCCTCCCCGCTGTGTAACCTGTCATGGACGGGAGCGCTGGCTGTTAATTATAGGCAACGCTGCATCTGGCTTTTGACAGGTAGTTAGGTTACACAGCAGCAGGCTTCCCCACTGCTTGTGTAACCTAACTATTGAGGCAAGAGCTGTCACAGCCTCTACTCTTTGTTAGAGGTGTGAGCTCTGTGGATGGCTTGGACCAATGGCACAGCGCCATTGGTCCAAGCTGTCCAATCAAAAAAAGAAAAAAAAAACCACTGAGGCCATCGATCTCGATGCCTCAGCAGTGACAAGCTCCTCCCCACACAGCTTGGTTACCGAACTGGGGGTGGGGCTTCACAGGACTGGGGCCGGGGCTTTGTGGGACAGGGAGTGGAGCTTCTACTGGATAGGGGGTGGAGTTTCGGCAGGACGGGGGATGCCTCACCCAGCCCAGAAGGTACGGCACGTCACTGCTGTACTATGAACTAAATCCAGAAGTGATTAAAGTAAAATTGAGTTTAAGCTATTTCAAATGCTGATGAAATCACGTACAATGGATGCTGCTTCTTGATGTTTAAAAGTTATAGCTTCCTGCAGAATCAGCTGCTCCCCTGAGCCCTGGCCCTGATATCTTCTTTTAGGGTGGCTCCTTTCCCTTGCAGGTCCTATGGAGCCACTCTTATGTGTGCTAGTAAACTGTGTGTGTCTCCATAAACACACAGACACAACAAAGCAAACAACTTCATGCTTCCCCCTCCTCTCTTTTTCCGTCTCCAAGCTAGTAGATGGATGGCTGCTGTAGACTGTACTCTCCGTGGACTGGACAGGAAGAATGTGCATGTTTGTTACATTGGAGAGGGTAGGGGAGTGCTTAGCAGTCATCTCTGACATTAGCCTTTCTCTGTAAAAAAAAGTGTAGTAATTATAGCATTATTGAGTCCGTGAAAGGAGATGTCAGCTATGGTTGGGTTGGGCCTAGAGACAAACAAGCATTCCCTGAACACACTGTAAATGGCTGCATCAAGCAAAATGAACCTTTTGTGCCAGCTTGGGTAAGGCAAGGCCCTGTGTAAAGTTTGGGCCTGGAATTTATTTGAGCATTTACACTCCCTTAGAGTGTAGCTGCATACAGTTCAGCGGCCTACCCCATTTATTTATTGTCAAATAATAATTTTTTGACATCTTCAGAAGCATTCCTTTTTCCAGAGACATAACAGGAAGTAAGAGCAAATCTCCGCAAAATCCAGCCTTTCACATTTATAACCAGCACATGTGTCCCAACTGATAGGGGTCCCTTCTAGTTCTGTTTCCTGTGACAACCATATATTAACGATCTCTTCTCACTTTCTGTCCCAGTGACAATTGTCACAAAGGCAGATAGCATGGATAAATCTAACCAATGGGTCACAGAAAGCAATATACACCTGACAGACATGTTCTAACCCTACTCTACTCTGTTCAAAATGAGAAAAAAAAGGTCTACTTTAAATGGTCATTCCACTTTTTACACTTTTTCGCCAACTTTGATATAATGAGCCAGGGCAGCAAAATAATCAGTTTTGTAGATAATTTTAATTACCTGGATTGTTTTATAACAGTTTTACAGCGTTTTGAGATTTCGACTGGAGCCAGTTGGAAATCTTTACATTTTTGCTGTCAAGTAAAAATTGTAGGCACAATAAATTGCCATGTCTATGTGAACATTCCATAGAGGACTGTTGACTGTTGGAATCTTCTTCTGAATTCTTCTTCTTTTTAATATTACTATTATTATTATTATTATTATTATTACTATTATTATTATTATCATACAGGATTTATATAGCGCCAATAGTTTGCGTAGCGCTTTACAATATAAGGAAGACATTACAATTACAATACAATTCAATACAAAACGGTAAAGAGGGCCTGGCCCGTGAGAGCTTACAATCTAAAAAATTTGAATATTCTCAACTAGACATAGAGTAATATTATTTACAAAGTTGATTATCTGATGTCCTGTTTAAGACTAATAGCCTAGCTAAACAAAAGTATTTACAAAGAGGAGCTACCCTTTAATCTTTAACATCATGTTAAAAATATCTTGTTAGATATTTATGTTTATTATGTTGCATGTGTTATGCTAACCAGATATAGCATCTGTCAAAGTCTTTTTGTACATTTAAAAGTATATACATACCACCTTTTCCTAACCAAGTATCCTGGATATGTCAACCCAGAAATCTTGAGTGTCACTTTATGCAGTATGAAGTATGAAGCATGGGATATTTTAATTATATATGTAAACAATATATTTAAGTCACTTGAAATTATATCACAAGGATCATTTAAATGTACCATGTGAGTTCTAATTTGTCATTATGGGTTATTGTTTGTCATTGTATTATGACATTTTGCTGTTTTTGTTACTTAAAACACCATCTGAATTTAATGTTACATAAGAAAAAAAAAATGCAGATATATCAGAAAAAGTAAATGATATAACAATTTTTTGCAAAGAAATACACACCTTTGAGATATTTATGTATGGTAATTCAACCTTTTTTGAATCATTATTCTTATTATTAACATATAGGATTTATATAGTGACAAGAGTTTGCACAGCGCTTTACAGCATAAAGGGAGAACAGTTGCAAAACAATTGAAGACACAAGTGTTAGGAGGACCCTGCCTGTGAGAGCTTCCAATTTAAAATCATTTGATTAGAAAATTATTATGAGATAAAATAACAAACATTTTTAAATTAAATCATATTGCTTAGTGAACTGACCCTTTGGACATTTAGTTCTAGTGTTGCTCTTGCTTTATTAGATGTTTGCCAGAACTACACACAATTTTGTATTTCAATACAATGCTTATACAGACTTCAGAGAGCTTTCGTCTTCTATGCTAGCTGGATTGTTTGAAGGTTTGTAGGCTTTCTTAGGCTTTCTTGTTCCCTGCTGGTCAAATGTACTTGGGGGAAGGATTCATTGGCTGGGTTGCATTTTCCTAGCCAATCAGTATTTTTGTCACCATGACAGGCTACCTCCTCCTGTGCTCCCGGCCCTGCTAAATAGGCACAAACAGACATGGTCATCTGATGGGATCTTTTTAAACCTTTTAAAACTGATCATATGGCCATTCTAGATTCTAGATTGATTTTGAGTGCAACTTTGGCAGCTAAGAGCAGCTATATATATATA
>NW_017307367.1:176453-227165 GCF_000935625.1 Nanorana parkeri
CCAGTTATATATATATATATATATATATTTTCAACAAAATGCAATTAGCAATCCTCTTTAGGCTTCGATTGAAAGAAAGGAGCTACAGAGCAAACCCATAGTTTTCCTTTGTGTTCACAGTGCCTCCTGGTTTCATGTGACTGCACAGTAACACTGTAGTAAATGTACAAATATAGCAGCATTAAAAGGAAATTATAGTGTACATTTAGCACATGCACAGTTTACTTATTATTGTAACATTTGTCTGAAAGGGCAATTTGCTAAGACCACACATTTTTTGCACTTGCTGTCACATATTTTGATTATTGTATTAACAAAATTGCTCCCTCTAGTAGTCAATGGTGTATCAGGAATGTGAATACCAATCCCGGCTAAATGACTAAGTTAATCTAATCAAAAGGATTTTTTTTTAATCAGTTCAGACCTAAACCATAGCCTGTCAATAGCAGAAGAGCAGTTACACACAGCCATTGTGTGGCACTACTAAGGAGGAAGCAGAGATAGCATATGTAGTGAGCAAAAATGGCTGCCTACATGTACATACTACCGTAGTCCCAGACTTTTGGATGTCTACACATAAGAGGCTTCTACAAGTAAATAAAATACCTAAGCTGTGTTAAATGCACATACAGTATAAGCTTATGGAAATATTTTTGTTGAAATAAATGGTACGGTGACATGTCCTCTTTTACCATTCACTGCTCTATACAAAACAGGGGTGGCCAAATTATTATGGAGTCCAGGAATCAGTCTGTCCAGTCCAGGAGCCAGCAAACTTTTTTAGGAACCAGCTCCATTGACAACAGCTAGAGAAAACCTCAAAGCTGTCATTTTTAAAGCGCTTTTGGCTACCTGGCTCCTGAGATTTGTACAGTCCTGATAACAAAAAATGTTTTAAAAGTTTTGGCTTTAGATATATATATTAAATAAAAACTCCACAACTTACTGTTATTAATTTAATATTTGTATTTTAGAGCTATGTTTCAGATTAGCCATTTTTATGTAACTTTTCTGTATGTGGGGACTGAATCCTTTAAAAGGGATGCTTCCCAAACATAACCAGGCTCATAATAATTCCATCCATTTCAAAACACTGCCGACTTGGTGGAGCCTGACATCTCTAAATTAAATGGCTTGAAGTATTTAGCTGGAGACGTTTGTATTTTACAGTCCTGGCACGTAACAATGTTAAAATGCTATAAACGGTAGGGGTCCCCGGACTTCAAAGACACAAAGCATTTTCACATAATTATTGGTAATTATCATGTTTAGTGACAGTGATGTCCTGTCTCTCCAAATGCTGATTGCATCTCTTTATATCCCTTGTGGAAATTATCATGTACTTAATTGATTGCACCGTTTTACCTAAAAAACCAGAAGTACACGATCCTTAACGAACACAAGAAAGCAGACACTCTTGTTCTTTAATTACTTTGAAATCAGGATATTGCCAATACACAGAATTAGTCTCTTTTATTTATCAAGAATCGGAGTTCAGTGTGATTTGATCACTCCACACCATCGCAAATGAGAATTTTTCAGTCACTTGGAACACCCAAGTCTTTTGAGGGATGTTTTCTATTTTCTTGGATAAGCATTTTGACTGCTCTAATTAAAAGCCATTTTCATACAGAACCAATACTTACGGGGTTTTTTTGGTTTTGTTTTTTTCAGAGGGAAACTAAATTTCATCTTGGTTTCTTATGTTTTTGGTTTTTTTTTAAACCTATTCTAACTTTACGTAAACTGAATTTTGTCTTGGGGACTCCAATCCCAACCAGAATTCAATGCTCCAGTTGTTGTGTCACTAAACAATGGTGTCACATTCCTTCACTGGATTCTCCATAATTTGGAAGGAATTCAGCTTAGAGAGAGTTTGTTAAGACTCTGAGATGAGACGATGGAGACACTGATTGTGGGAAAAACTTTTCAGTGGAGTATCTGAAAATTTTAACGGTGGCAAACAAAAACCCAATCTTGTCTGTAATGAAAAGGCCTGATATAATGCTTCAATTAGGATTTGATGACTTAAATAGACAGTGAGGATTTGTGGACTTTACTTAATATCAAGAACATACAATTTGCCAGGGGCGTAACTAGAAATCACAGGGCCCGATAGCAACATTTTGTATGGCACCCTGTGATTTCTAGTTATGCCCACCTGATAACCCAAACAGCCCACCTGAGGGTCACCCTGCAGAGCCCACCGTAGACTCTATGGTGGGCTCTGCAGGGTCTCAGGTGGGCTGGTCAAACCCTCTTACCTGTCAGCCCTGATCCGCTGTCCGCCTCCTCCTCCATGGTTGCCTCCTCCATCGCCGGGCCCCGCCTCCTACTTCGCTGCCCATGCCGGGCCCAGCCTCCTCCTCCACAGCTGCTGGATGTCACTGACTCAGCAGCAGCTGTGGGGTGGAACGCTTCGTTGCAAAGATCACTGACAAGTTGTCAGCGATCTGAACAGCGGCGCATTCCTCCTCACAACCGCCAGTGACAGCCTGCAGCCTGAGATACCATAGCGACCCAGATGGCACCCAAAAAATCAGGGTCATGTCCTGGCCGGGCCCCCTTGTGCCCCGGGCCCCATAGTTGCCGCCTGGGTCGCTATGGCGATTGTTCCGCAATCCGCAATTTGTAGAAGCTCTCATAAATTCAGAGATTCAAAAAAAAAAATGTAATATCCTCTTTGCAATGAGTTTTATCCTTCTCTGAAGAAGAGGAAAGTAAGCAACTGACAGTGAAAGTGCTACTTCTTTTCGGCTATGAAATTTCACAACACAGTGGTGCGTTCCAGAGAGACTGAAGGTGAACAGATGTCTTCTTGGCTATCACTCTCAGAGGAGAAATCATAAGAAGGATTTACACAGGTAGATTTTCTTAATGAACATTCGTACAAAAAATCCTGAAAGAACATTCGATAATGCCATCAGAGACTTTGCGATTGTTGTTCTAAGTTTCGTTTGATTTTCTGTTTCATTTAACATTCGATTTCGGAATGAATGGAGTTACCCGAAAGAAAACCACATCAAGTAAAATTTTCCAAAACACTCTTTTTAATTTTTTTTGTCACTGCGGTCAAAATCGATCAGCAATTTGACCCCATTAATGATTATAATGTTGATGAACGTTCTGAAATCAATTTTGTCCATTCTAAAATTCTATCTGTGTATACCCTACTTTGGTGTCTGTTCACACTATGTCTGTTGCACTGCATTTCTCTGCACACCATCGAACATGTATGGTAGGAACAGGGCACATTGATTTTTATGTGCCCTTTTCACTCCATACAATGACAAAGCCCCTATGGTCATTAGGGATGAGTGAAAATTAGGGATTTCATTTCCCCAAAATTTCCTTGCGCATCAGAGGATTTTGGTGAAATGATCTATTTTAGCTAAATGGATTCAATGGGGTCAATGAAGTCAACAGGGAAGGTAAAAGTAAGGTGGTCTTTAAGAGTATTAAAGGCTCCTGGGGATTAGGGAAACTCCTTCAAACTATCCTAGACTTGCTCTCGTGACAATAAAACTTCTATTTAGTAGCATCATTATTATATGGTTTGTTTTGTTTTCCCCCAGAAAGAGAAATAAAACTGTAAAAAACTGCAAAATAATAAAGCGACAATATGCAAATAATCAAGTACAGAAAAATTAAGGAAACACAAATATAAAGAACACTAAATTAAATAAACTTAACTATTCTAAATAAACCCCTAAAACACCCATGTCCTCTAAATAAATAAAAAAACAGAGTACTTTTTTAAAAAAACATTTCAACAAAGCAGCTTAGTAAGTGAAATTGAGAGCTTCTACGTCATTTAAATTTTGCATATGGTAAATTTTGCCACAAATTTTTAGAAATGGTGTTCTTAAGAAGCTGCTGCTTTAACCCACTTCTACCCAGCCAAAATATGGCCTACTAGTACAGAGCTGGTGACTGGACAGAGAAAGGAGAAGCATCAGACTGATATGTTAATTTCTCTGTCACTCTTTTTCCCCCTCCTATCAGCTTCTTCATTGTTTGCATATGGGTACTTCAGCACCACTGCCTGGTTCCTTGTGCTGCTTCTCTCTCACCCAGTCTGACCTCTGCTGTACAGGAGATTGCAAGAGGTTGATGCAGGTATTTACAGTGTTTGCATTTAGAAACTACATTTATTGATGTAATGAGCACAGAGCTGCATTAATTTGTGTATTTTATATTTGCCTAGAGTTCAGCTTTAAAACGTAACATACACTTTCATAGAGTTTCAAAGCAGTTTCATAGTTTTTAGGCCCACACAGTGATGAAATGGAAACAAGCCAATGGCAGCTTAAAGTAATGGGAACTGTGACATCAGGCACTTGGAACTATTAAAACTGTTAATGTTAACTTAATTTAAGTATATTTTCTGTTTATCCAGGTCCTCCAAGTTCTACACACCTGCATGCATTAGGTGTTTCCTGTTAATAATGAAGTTACATTTCAATAAATGGTGGGACAATTCCAAGAACATTTTGTGTTTTCTTTGTATATATGATAAGGAGATTTGGTTATCATTGTGTAAGTATTTATATTAAAGAGTATTTACAATTAAATAAAGTTTTCTTTTTAACACTCAAAAATGGCAAATATTTTTAGTGATTGTGGTCCAGTAGTACCTCTCATGATCCTGTCCTTTAGGACACCATGGTGCCACACTCAGCTTTCTTTACCTTAACAAAAGGAGCCAGATATCTTAGACAGAAAAAGAACATATACAGGGTTATTCACAAAGCTGCCGAAGGTAGCCAAGTGAATAACCGAGCCAAAGTGAAGTGAGCTGAACGGCGTTCGGCTATTCACTCCGGAGCAGTGGGGCCGATCTCAGCCGTACATCGGAGTGGATCATAGACATCAGGTGTGCAGCATAATCACCCCACAGAAAGAATCTTCTTGTGAAATATTTTTCCTGGTTTTCCTAAGCATGCATATCTATGGCTATGGGGGAGAGATCAGGAAGACATTCTTGGCTACTAAAAGGGTTGAGGTTCCAGGTCACTGCTACCATAGGCTCACATGCAATCTCCAGAATTAGTGAATTTTGCAAATCGCAAAACTCTTGGCAGACGCAACTTATGATGCAATGCATAGCATTTGCCCCAGGTCAGGTCACAAGAGCCAATAATGTGATGAAATGGATAAGCCAGTACCCTTTTATAATAGGGTGTTCTTACAGCAGTCATATTGTCAGTATGTGTTGAAGCTGTTAGAGAGAAGACAATTCTGTTTAGGGAGAGATACTGTTTTTCCCATATGACAGGGCTGGTGCTTGCTGATTTGCTACTCAGCCACCTAGTATTGTCACATGGTGGGTGGGAAGACAGTTCTTGACTTAGAGCTTACACAGGTCTAATTCTCTTTAAAACTGGTGGCCGAAAAAATCAGTTAAAGAGTAAAGGGAAAGTGTGTGCAGCTGATGAGGCCAACTGAATACTAGGAATTACAAAAAAATCCCCCGCCCCCCTTCATTGCAAGAGTTAAATGCTCATTAAGTCTGAAGGTGTATACATAAACTGTCATTCTTACCTGTTTCCTTACTGTGGCAGGCTCCTATGCTCACCTATTCTCTCTGACCCCCGTGTTGTGGGCGGTCATTTGCTGTCTTCACCTACAATGCAGGGCTATTGTCCCTGTATTGTACTGGATGATGTCAGCATGTGACCATTGGCCAGAGAATCTCACAGAAGAGGCGTTGGGGGCTGGTTGTACAGCCGAATTGAGCCTGCTGGTGCATGGAATTAGGTAAGCATTAGGCCCCTTTCAGGTGGACGATTTCATTGCTAATCCACAGGGGGTTCCATGCACGGATCCCCTGCTGATCAGACCAGATGTCACCATTGCAACATCTGTGTCCATTCAGGGGAATTACCGAACCCATGTTGGTCTATGGGGCATTGAATGTAAACAAATATGTGTTACTTTACACCAGGTTACCTTTGTTCCAGCACAGTCAGGTCCATCGAACCTGAACTTGGATTCATTTGTTTTTCTGGACCTGGTTGGAGCCGGGGGTAACCGGATGCAATTGGACGCATGTCTGTTTAGATCTAGCTGCCCATAGACTAACATTGGTTAAAAACGAAAAAAAAAAAGCTGAAAGCTGACAGGCAGACCATCGGAATGTCCATGTGAAAGGGGCCTTGCACATTATTGCTCTACCCCTAGATATAATGAGCATTTAACCCTAAAACTGTGTTTGGTTGTCTGCAAGGGTAGATTTTTGGGTAATTACCAGAGCTCAACTTTAACATGAACCTGTTGTTTTGCTCGGCATGGGAAAATCACAGGATCACTTTAAACATTAGCAATATTTTTAAACAATATGTAAGGGATACATTGAATAAAATATATAATAAAGTATCATTGTCCCTTAAAAGCTACAGAAAATAAGCACTGGCTTTCCCAATAATGAAAGTACAGTAAACTAGAGAGAGAGAGAGAGAGAGAGAGCCTGTCTGTGTAGTTTTACTCCTGGCATTATTAAAAGTCCAGATACTTTGATAAATAATCCATAAACGTTATGAGTTGTAGTGAGAACTATCCATTAAATGCAATGTAAACCCATGTGGTTTTTTCCAGTTCAGACTTTAATGCGACTTCTATAAGCTTTGCAGCCAGGGCCCAATCTTACCACTCACTGCCAAAAACAATACATTTGGTCAACAGGCTCGCCAGAACAAGATTCTACTGAGGAGGGAAAAGTGTTTACTTGTGGCTTTTCTGGAACAAAAAGGATTCCTTTCTGTTTTAAATCAAATTATTAGCTCTAAATTCTCTTTAAACACAAGTGAGATGGGTCATAAAAAAAATTCCTTGTAATGTATCCACTTCGCCGCTTCTAGAGAGCGGAGTGGAGACTTAATAACTTATGCCTGTTTTGGCGAGCAGCGTGGAAAATGTTGATGAACTGTGTAAGTATTCGGAGCAAGGAGCCTGCTGCTTGGAAAGATGAAGGGAGGCTCTTGAGATGGAGCCCTCTGCCAGTGTCACATCCCCTCTGCACTCCCTCCTTCAACAGCAGACCAGCAAAGTGCACAGCCATAAAAGCATACACTTCTGCATTAAAGTATCAGCCACTGTTTAGAGCACAGTAAAACTTAATCCAGAGAGGAAATTTCCAAATGGATTATAAATACGTGCCCACGACAATTTTTATGCTGTAGTTTTGCAGGTTTAGCAAGCTAATTTATGGCCAAGAGTAATTTCCATATACTAAGCAGAGTGTTTCTTCTCAAGTAAATGCTGCCCAATGAAAGTAAAAATTTAATTTTGTAAAAGTGGCACACATTTGATACTATTAAAAGCTGATGAATTTAAGTTACTATGGCATTTATTTTAAAGCTTAAAACCAGACAGATATATTAAAAAATCACATAATAATTCAGTTATATATTACAGTTAGATATTTATAACGAAAAAGAACGATACTACAATTAAAATATGAGTGTTAGATTAAAATATACATGTAACCCAATCACTTATATTTTGCAATCAATGCAAGTTATCCAAACTCAGATAGGGACTACTCATGCTGCTGTCTGACTGGAGGATGATATAACCCATATCCATTGGACTACATTTCCCAGCAGTCCAAGTACCCTATAGATACAGGTAAAGATATAGCAGGGACTGGATGGTATGACGGAGCTATCACAAAGATTTATTAGTACCCAAGTAAGTCTTGATGAACGTAGGAATGTAGACTTAAGCTGGGTTAACGTGGTTAGAATTTGCTCTGGTTTGCTCATTTGCTCGGGTTTCAAATAGATAATGGGGTCAAATCAGCGATCGTTTTTGACCGTAGTGGTGAAAAAAATCGAAGGAGCAGGATGGAAAATTTTTATTGAACGAACAAAATTCTAACAGTCAATGTGGTTTTTATTAAGGAAACTCCATTCATTCCAAAATTTAATGTTAAAGTCAAACAAAATTTTGAACATACGATAGCATTTTTGAATATTTGTCAGCTTTAGAGTAAGGAGAACAGAAGAGGTTTGTAGATGAGCAGAAACCTCTCCACAATGTGGTCATTAACATGCCTAGTTCTTTTGTACAGGCGGTCTACATGGAGCTTTTTTTTCATAAAAAATTTGGTCTTCCCTAATCATTGCTATTAAAGTTGCTTTACAGTTCCATATTCCTACATTTGCACTTACTAGAGCCCCCTTAAAAATAACTGATTCCACATAGTAAAAAGGTCAGAGGGGAAAAACATGCATGCAAAACAAAAGGAATTGGGCGGCACAGAAAAAGTAACAAAGTGGGAAATGAGCCAAACTATTTTCATAGCAGAAGTCAGTAAAAATAATATTTCCTTCAGTGTCCCCAATAAGCATCTACACAGGAGAGAACACTGACTCCTTGGGGTCCAGGGTCTGCAGAGTATGTAACAAAGGGGTCAAGGATGGGCAGCAGGGGCCTACAGCATAGGTATATGCACAGAGGGAGAGGTGTGGCTGCAGGTGCACTGATTATCAGAGCAGCAGCAAGTGGGTTTACTTTGTGACCATGGCACACTTGTAATCCTGTTGCCAGGAGTGATTTCAGGCTGCCTTGAGAGCTACATCTGTTTGCCATTGGGCTTCCTATCTGATAGACCTGATAGGCAGCCCAAGGGCCAACTGAAGGCACTTGCACATCAGACTAACTTATTGTGAGACAGTGACTTAATGTTGTCAGCCTGCAACGGGAAATACTTTTACTGGCAGGATCTCCAGGTAAGAAACTTAGATTAGAAACAATAAGAAACAATATATTACCAAAAAAATATTTGCTTAATATTAGGGATGCACCGATACCGATAGTAGCATCAGTATCTGATGCCGAGTATTTGGGCGAGTACCAAATGCTCTGATGCCTAGCTCGATACTTCCTGCATCAGGAAACCGGGCAGCGTGTCATTACACGCTACCTGGCTCCATGCACCCTTGTCACTTGTGACGAGAAAGCATGGAGCTGGCTTCTTGGCCAATCAGGAAGCCGGGCAGCATGTAATGACTCGCTTCCCGGCTTTCTGATTGGTATAATGACGCGGCGGCTGGATTTCTGATTGGCCGGGAAGCCGGCTTCATGCTACCTCGTCACCTCATGATGAGGGAGCATGGAGCGGGCTTTCCTGCCAATCAGGAAGCCGGCACTGCTTCATTACAACGTGGCCGGCTTCCTGATTGGCCAGTAGGCCAGCTCCATGCTTACTCGTCACATAGTGACAAGAAGCATGGGGACGGCTTCCCTGCTAATCGGGAAGTCGGGTGGCGAGTCTTTAAACACCGCTCGGCTTCCCAGCTAATCAGGAAGCCAGGTGGCGAGTCATTACACGCCGCCTGGCTTCATTAATGGGACTTCTGGTATCCGTATTCGTTATCGGCTAGTATCGGAAAAAAAATATCGGTACTTGTACTCGATACTGAAATACCGGTATTGGTGCATCCTTATTTAATTTAACTGTATACAGTAAAAACATTATGCCAAACTTACCGAAAAACAGATTTTAGATCGACATACACACTAGAACTACATAAGTTGAAGTAAAGCAGCAAAAAAAGACAAAAGGACCCCCCAGGAGCTTTTAGCCATTATGCTGGTGTGCACATATGGTACCTGCCAAAACGATCCCCTCCAGCACTGCTGTGGCCATGTTCTCCTCCTTTGCTGGTGCTTCTAACTTCACCCCGGTCTTCTTCAGGTTCTGATTCTTTGACAGCTCCCTCACATGGATTTGGACAGTTGTGCAAGGATTATGCTGAGCCTGTACACTGAGCTGCGCATGCCCAGGTGCAAGAAGAAAAAGTGCTGACAGGCAGGTAGTAGTTTCTTTGACAGCAACCTCTCAGTAACTTTGTTTAAAAATTGACTTTACATCCACTTTAAGATATGCATGAATGCATGAATAGTAGTAAGAAAGAGAGATTAGCTATGGCAGCCTCCATGTTTCTCTATTAGAACAAGGAAATCAAAAGTTACCCTATTACACAATATTTTGTCACCAGTTTCCTTGAAGGAATGTTCCATATTTCCATTTTCCCAGAATAATCCAATTTTCAGGGAGAATAGGTTCTTGACATAATGCTGCCTCAAGTAAGAAAGCATCGTCTATGACACTAACACAAACAATTTTCATGTAATACTGTGCAGCCAAATGAAGGCTCCCTGGACCTAAATCACAACACTGTGAGCCCTAACTATGGTCCTTTGCGTACCATCTAATGAGTGTAGGAAATGCTGGAACATGCAAAGGTTGGCAGAAACACCTAAAACTTCTAGGTGCACAGGAACAGATGCGTTTCATCTATGAATAGCAAATCAAAAAAATATCAGCCAATGTCATGCCCGGCCTTTTTAAATGCTGTGGATAGGGGTGACAGCCAGGATGGGGAAGGGGAAGGATTCCAAAAATGCATACCTGAACAGACAAAGTAGCAGGAGGGGGGAGGAGACAATTCTGGAGGCTATACACCACCACTTTGCCACAACCCAAAAAAGACTAAACCCCCATACACACACACCCAGCCACCCCCCAAAAAAAACCTACACGAAAAAAACTTCAAGCAGGTAACTTTTTTAATGATTTTTTCTTTTTTATTTAACTGTTGATCACATTTTAGTTGTTTGCACTGTAGAGTGCCTAGGTCAGTACATTTTTTCTAGTTTTCTATATTAACAGAGTTCAGAAGCTCAAGTTGAAGATTCAATGCTTCTTCCCTTATTAGATGGCTCCATATGAGGTTTCAATGAGAGATAGCCTGTTTTAAAGATAAGCACTGTGCTTGTGCTGGGCTGTCTCTTTATCCAAATCACAATGCACCTACAATGCAAAAACTAATCTAAACCCATTATATTTTATATTCTTTTAACAACCGCGCCTATATATACACAGTATCACAACATAATATTACACAGGAATACAGTAGTTGTCTGTACAAAACTTATATTATTATAATTATTATAATTATTATTAATATTATTAGTAATAATAAAAATGTAATAATATTATTTTATTTCTGTTATTGCACCCTCTGTAATTGATTAAAACATTTTTGTATGTTTAATAGTATGACATTTAATTTACTTTGGGTGAAATGCTGTCACAAGAAAGCGAGACCCTCTTTTTGGCTCACAAGGATAAACTACCTCGTGCCTTATACTTCATCCGGATGTAAGGCAGAGATAGAGAGAACTAAAAAGAGAAACTAGACATGAATTTGTGTTGACAGTGTCAAGAGGGAAGCTGGGAAAATGGAAGGTGAAGATGATAAATGTTCTAGTCTTCCACAGAACAGGAAATTACACTTAACTGTTTTGCGGTGATGCTGGATAAAGCCTGAGAGCTGTTACTGTTGCCATGTGGAGGGAGTTGTAGGAAATACTAAATGACATTGGGCATGCCAAAAAAAACCTGGACAGTGCAAACTTCAACGGACGATGTAAAGCGGCAGGAGGAAGTGACATGTCTAATTACTCAAGGAATATAATTACTGCTGAGCAATTACCACATGGGGGAGAACTAACAGACTGACTTAGACAGTTCACAGTTCTTTTAGTAGTCATTGGTACCAGCTGTGTTAAGGAAGGAGTTAAAGTAGATCTATCCCCAGCCACTAAAATCTCATAGAAACTTTAAGAGATTAATATAATTGCAAAATATGCTTTTAATCTTTTTAAAGGGGAACATCACTTATCTTAAACATGGCAACAAAGGCACCTTTAGAAAAGACAGACCCGGAGAGCCTGAGCGGAGGGGCTACATGACTAGGGGGGGGGGATGTTTAGTGATAGTAATAAGGTACAAATAGATACTTATAGAATTGCAGTCTTTTTATTCTTTGCATCCCCTATTTTTCTTTTCCTCACCAGTCTTCTCATGGGTGGTCATTTTCACTAAGGGCAGATGAAGCGATCTCCCTTTATTTCCTGGAACTAGGGGTCTGCATCTTGAAACATGTGACGGTGTAAAAAAATGTAATTCCCCTGAGATGCGATTTTCCAGTTTACAGATGAAATTTCCCAGGAAGGCACTGGTGATGTAGTGTTCCCATAATTCACCTGTGAGGCCAGGGCTACATCTCCAGTGCCTCACCCAGCCAGGAAGTGGAAAAGCAGTAATTCTAAGTAAAAGCAAAACATGTTGGTTTAATGAATGAGTATAAGATGATTTCATATCAGCATCCAAAGCTGCATGTTGATGTGATTTCTAGTGAAAGGGGGTAAAGGTGTGCTTCAAGTTTTCAGCCTTTATTAAAACACTACCTAGTGACCCTGCTCTGAAGGTCTTTCTTCAGGCTCTTCCTGTCATGGGTTGACAATTCTCCCACAGTGGAGATTGCAAGCAGCTGTGCTGACACACATTTGGCAGGTATGATCCATCTTTGTCACCATCAGGAAGCCAACCCTGGACAATGATGTGCAGCTGAAGCAAGTGCATAAGACAGGAAGTGATTGAAAGAGCCTTGAAAGTGATTGAACGAAGATCAGCAGCACCAAGATACTAAATCGGATGACAAAAAAGTGAAAACAGCATTTTCTGAGAAAAAAAAGCATGGCAATTGTTTATGATACATAGGGCTTTAGTTGGGGTTTAGATGAGCTTTAAACTGCAGTTGAACTTCAAAACTAAATTGGAGTGCAACCAGTGGCAGAGCAGGACACGCAGGGCAGCTCTGGAGCATAAAAAGAGTGAGCAGTGATTTAGAACCTTTTTTTGTCCACACAGAGGGTAAAAAATTGTTTTATTTTTAAAATAGGCTGGAACAGTGGCATTTAGAGGAAGGATGCAAAAAGTAGACTGGTGGGCTGAATGGCATCTGAGCTGAATTCATCAACAAGACCCTGAATCTCTCTTGCTTTTGCAATGTTTTTCCATGATGACCAGTATGAGTAGGACTCAGGATCAAGCTAAGAGTAAATGCAACCCTGTAACATGTTTATTGAAGACACGCTTGTTAACATTTTTAGGCTTTTTGGGGCAAAATTTTTATTTTTTTTATTTGACATGCATTGGGGTCAAATGAAAAGGTGAAATTAAGGTGTTTTTTTGGTGGATTTTAGAGGGACAGTGGGCTTTGACTGACCCCTGAAGTTTATGAATGCCCCTTTATGTATCCTGGTCCTGTTCTTGTGCCACAAATGGCCTGTCATTAGCCACATAATTTTATAGGGGTTTTTTTTACACGGAAAGACAAAAAAATTAGATGATGAAAAAAATAGAATAAGAAATGTAACTGCACATATAGTCATTCAGATCATATTTAACACTCCCATGGTGAGCTTTATAGTTATAAAGAATAGAAGATAACATGGTGATGGTCTGCTATGCCCTTCGGGAGAATTTTCTCTATGTGACCCAAAATTGGCGTTGGTTATACTGGGGGTTTTATTTCTCCATACTGTAGACTAACACTGATAGAATTGTGGCAACTTCAGATTTGAGGACCCTTTGCCTTTTCAATCTAACTATTGCTTCAAGTAACCCTCTGCATCTTGAATGCAGAAGGCATAGAAATACCAGCAAATACTATTTTACTGTGAAAATACCAGGCAATAACTGGACCGTCTAGGTCTCTAGGAGAAAGAATGACCCCCTGTGTCTAGCACTTTGACATGCTAGGATATGATTGTATATTCTGTGAATAAAGTTAAAAAAGTTATTAAACAATTCCCTATTTTGGTGGGCACACGTGGCCTTTAAATCCCTTTAGGGCCTTTTCATCACAGGGGTCTCTCACACATAAGACAGGGCTTGATGGATAATGTCTCTAGGTGGGGAAACCCTATTGAAAAATGTTTCCCTGAGCTGTAGTATACTGGAACCTCCCCAGGACTACTGGTGTAAAATATGCAGATTCTGAAAGGCAAGGCTGAATGTGGTGTGTACCTATTGACGTTTTACAGGGTATCCTCGGGTCTGGGAAGATTATTTTCTTTCCATTGTGCTGGAAGGAAGTTCAGATGTATGTGATTATATGAGTGGATTGTCACTATCACATTTACCTTGAAATAGTGTAAAAGTTTGCAAACACGTAATTGAAGATACAAGATTGTGAAAGTTAAAATTCAGCAATGCTCACAAAATTATTGACCAGTTTCAAAAGACATTGCAAATAAATTAAAGCACAACTGACATTTAGATTGAAACCAGGTATGGGAAGCAAAGTTTATTTTTTTAAAAATGTATTAGTGCAACACACAACTAGAATTGTACTTACAAAAAAGTCGGTAGTTAAAAGCATGTAAAGGTCGATGGAACTCGAAATCTCTAGCAGCGGGAGTCTGAAAGGATGTATCACATCAGCGTCCTCTGCCCCTGTGAGTTCAAAAGGTCTACGCGTTTCATGGGCACGCCCCCTTCAACAGAACCTGAGGTTCAAAAGGTCTACGCGTTTCAGTGGCACGCCCCTTCATCAGAACTCAGGTTCTGATGAAGGGGTGTGCCCCTGAAACGCGTAGACCTTTTGAACCTCAGGTTCTGATGAAGGGGTGTGCCACTGAAACGCGTAGACCTTTTGAACCTCAGGTTCTGATTAAGGCGCGTGCCCCTGAAACGCGTAGACCTGGCTTCAGGTTCTGATGAAGGGGCGTGCCCCTGAAATTAGTAGACCCTTTGAGATTTCGCGTTTCATTGACCTTTACATGCTTTTAACTACCGACTTTTTTGTAAGTACAATTCTAGTTGTGTGTTGCACTAATAAATTACATTTTTACACTATGGTGGCGCTCTGTTTTGTCCTTTGTTTCCCAGATCGGTGGTCTATGTGACCTGTGGGAGCTGCCTCGTTTGTGTTTCAACATTCATTACAGCTGGCCCGCTTTGCAGCCGGAGGCGCCGGTATTGTTTTTTTGTTGCTGAAACCAGGTATGTTAGAATACAATGTGTGCAAAGTCTTGCAGTTAAAGAGAAAGCAGCCCACATTCTGCAAAGACCCTTTGGAAAACAGTGGTCTCTCTGCAGAAGTCTGACACCTCTTCCCTGTGTGAAGCTCCCTGCTTATTGGAAAGATCTTGTTCTGTCTATGCAGTGGTGGTGTCGAACCTCAGCAGAGAGATCACTGCTTCCCAACAGAGTGTAGGAATCCTTCTCTGCAGCATGCTGAAAGGGGGAGATGTATGTACTAACGCTGTGGCTGCTTTCTAAAGAAAATTTACTGTAAGACTTTCAACACCTTTAGCTTTGATGCAGCTACAATGTATTTAGAATATTTAAACTAAAAGTTCAATTAAGTATTTTCTAAGCACAAATAAACAATTACATGTTTTTTTACTCAGGGGTACGAAGCTTTTCAAATGATGTTTATTTAAAGCAACATTCCCTAAGCATAATAGGCACACACAAATGAAAACCCATGAATGTGTCGGTTTCTGGATTATGTAACGCATTAGGTGTAACATAAAGGAAACCTTTCCAAGGGAAACTTACAGGCTGCCACATATAACTTACCCGAATTGTGTGCCAGTTCTCTTAAAAATATTGAAGCAAGATGAGCCTAACAGCTAGGCCACTATCATTTTGTGAAGGAGATGAGTGATAGCAGCCCTCATGTTTCAGGAAAAGGGCCATTGGAGATAGCCGTGCTTGCATCCCCTCTGGACAACACACTTCCTCATTTTTACACACGATACCCATGCAAGCAAACAATGGCAGTGGATGCTTTAACGGTTATTTGGGATATGCATTTCCCCCAATTCCAGTAATCTTGAGGTTCCTGAAAAGATTGATGTCAGAGGATCTTTGGGTTGTGTCAGTGCTACCCCACTGACCCAAATGCCCCTGGTTCCCTTGTTAAGGTACCCAGCAGTAGAGGATCCAATTCTGCTTCCTGTTACACCCGATTTCCTTAGCCAAGTGTCAGTTTATCATCCAGACCAGCTTACCATCACCTCATGACATGGACACTGAAAGGAGGATAGTGAAAAAAATGATACAAAGAAAGGCTGTTCGACCAAAGTCATCAACACCCTTCTTTGTTAGAGGTAACCCTCCACTGACTATACATACTGTAGAATTTGACATTGAAAACTCAAGTCTCAGCCATATTGGCCTTTACCAAAAGTCAATAGGCAGCAGCCAACAGGTAATCCATTTCTTCAAGGTGGTCTCTCATTTGAAACACTTATGAAGTCACTCAAAGGGAACACATACAGCATTGGGTTTATACATGCAAAGCTGCCGCAATATATGTTCATTACACATACAAGCTATAGTTCCTAATTGTGTTCTGCTAATCCTATTTTTTCCATTGTCAGAGAGTTTTTAGTCTTTTGCGTTGGCTTTGACTCACATGAGAAGCTCAGAAATAGCATTTCCCCTAGTTATTGTGGGAAATGCGGCACTTTTAAATCAATATACTGTATGTAATATATACGGTAAATATAATATATAAAATAACATATGTATATAAGTGATTTGGTCATTTTAACGTGTTCTACTAATTCATACAGGATCTGAGTTTTAACGATAGACCCACATTAAACAAAACGTTTTGCTGTTTTACTGTTTAAAGCCCATTCCATGGGCACCTTGCTGTAAAGCTGGTGACGAATTGATGAGTGTGTTTGTCATTTGTTTTGCTTGACTGATTTGGTGCAGTGATGCATGGGGGGTCTCAGCTGCCATTGGGATGTGCGGGATCCCTTGTGCGTTCCTGTGCCTTTAAGGGAGGTTGGGATTCCTCCTGACAAACCTGCACCCAATTTTATCTTCTGACCCATGTGCTCCAAGATGTAGACTCTCATAGTTTAGAGTTAGGACCACACTATAAGAGGTGCCTTGGCGCGGCTGTGCAGCTTTCACATTTTCTGCAGAAGACGTGTATCCAAACCTCTGTTTTTAGCCCTAGTGGTGAGACAAGTTTTTTTACATGCTAGGCTTGTGAGTGTGCCAGGAAAACTTTTTGCTGTTTTATTCTTAAATGAAAACACATTTTTCATTACTACTTTCTCCACTATTAGTGTTTTACTCTGTAAAGTATGAGAGCGTTAGGATGATTTGTCCTATTATTTTAATAGAACAATGTACAGAGTGAAAAGACGAGGAGGAAACAATTATGATACGGCCACACCAGCCCGGTCTCCTGTGTAACATTAATCTCTGATATTACAGGGAGATATGACCTCATTTGATACCTTCACTTGCACGACAAAGGAAATTTAATATGAAATAGTTGAAAGGTACATTTAAGAATGGTTAGAGTTACATTTCAAAGAAAATGGAGCAATCAGAGGGTCAAATATTTGCTCCATATGTGTTACAAAAAATGATTGTGAATATAATAAATGGGAAGCAATTTCTGTTACAGAACAATTACATCTGAAATATAACATCATTTCAATAAAATGTCTTCCCCACCATTTAAAGGGACAATTGTAACAGAGTAAACAAATAAAAGAATGAAGATGGCGGGAAAGATCATTGAATTCATCTTCTTTATAAATGACATGAGGGAGAACTCTACCAGGAGGGATTTATTGAAGCAGTAGTAGGGGAGTACAATGTACATATTATACTTGTGTTTGCATTGTGATTATTGGCTATTTGAAAGCACCACCAGTTGACATCAAGGTCACTCTGGCTGTAGCTCTGTCTTCTTGGGGGTTTCAAGTAGAGGCACACTGAAATGAAATTTTCAGGCCGTAACCGAAAATAAAAAATGTCTCAGGCCAAAATCGAAACCAAAAATAATATTTTATGTCACCTTTTTACATTTTTTTAAAATATTTTATTCATTTATTTATTTATTTTACTTTACTGTTGGGGAGCTCCGGGGAAATATTAGGGATCTAAACAGACCCCTAATATTTCCCTTTTAAAATAAAAAAAGAGATTAAGAACACAGAATCCTCAATCTCTTTTCAGCAGCCCCTGTTATAAATGAATAGGAAGCCTCTATACTGAGTTCTCCTGTCTATTGATACACTGTGGAGATAGTATCACATCCTATTTCTTCTTCCTATTCATTCATAACTGGGGACACAGTAAGCATACTATGTCCTTAGCAATTTACATACACTCAGCGATCATCTGATCACTGAACGTTTGTATAACGCTCTCCATCCTGACTCCTCCACCTGTCACAGTAGGCTGAGCAGGCAGTGCGGGGTGGAGATCTTGGCCTCCCATGACACCGTTGACAGTGCTCTCCTCCCCAGACCATTGGCTTGGCCTCCTGTGACAGCTGACAGCTGTCTTTTCCCCATCCTGATTTGCTTGTCACAGGAGGCCAACTGGGGTGGAAAAAGAGCTTGGCCTCCTGTGATAACGCTGACAGCACTCCCCACTCGGCCTCCTGAAAGTTTTTCTCCTCCCCACTGGGCGCTGCTCTTTGTCACCACATACCCCGTGGCCCCTGCTGACACAGGTGGGGAGGAGCAGCGGGCATCAGAGGGGACACAGAACACAGAGAAACTAGAGATGCAACACATTTTCTGCAAAAAATAGGACTTTGGGGTTTTTGCCCAAAAAACAATTTTTGGCCAAATTGTTTCGGCAGCCAAAATTTCATTTCATCCCTAGTTTGAAGGGTATGTATAGGTAAAATAAAACAGAAAAATGTTTAGTACAAATCTGCATTACATGCACATCCCTCAGTGTTTTGTCTCTTGTCTAAATATGATAGAGAGATTTTCACACTGTACAAGTTACCAGTGGGGCAGGAGGTGAAGCCATTCTCAAGCCCATAGGACTGGGTAATTCTTCTAGACCAATGATAAAGAATCAGCCTTCAATATATTATTATTCATTATAGGTATTTATATAGCGTTGACAATTTACTCAGTGCTTTGCATACAGAACATTGACATCAGTCCCTACCCCCAATGAGCTTACAATCTAAGGTCCCTATTGCACATGCATACAGGGCCAATTTAGACAGGAGCCAATTAACCTTCCAGCGTGTCTTTGGAGTGTGGGAGGAAACAGAAGTACCCAGAGGAAACGCATGCAAGCACAGGGAGAACTTGCAAACTCCTTGCAGATAGTGTCCTGACCGGGATTTGAACCAAGGACCTCCCAGTGCTGAAAGGCAGAGGTGCTAATAGAAATTACATGGAGGCCATCAGAACCTACCTCAAGCATAAATTTCTCTTTTACACTGAAATCACAGGTAATGTTGTCAGCTCTGAGTTTTCCTAGGCTGGACTACAGAATATGTCCTTATCTCCATAACACAAGTGGGGATGGGCTTTGTAGTCCAGGAAGATATCAGCACACTGGATTTCTGGCAGAATCAAAAAGTATTTATGTACTTGCAGCATTTTTAAGAGATAAATCATAGGGAAATGTGCAGGTATTGCAGAGATGTACTGAAATGTTTTTTTTACATTTTGCCCAGAGACATACTATAAGATTTCCCTGGTCTTCTGTCAACCTGATACCATGTAGAGGGGTAACAGAACAGACTGGAAGAACATAGACGATCTGGACTAGGATTTTCAATGGTTTCTAGGTGCACTTTATGAAATTTCTTTCTGAGTGACATTCGGAAAAAATTTGGGATGCATCCAAATTTCATTATTGGGAAATTCAGACACGTTCTTTCATTCGGAAATTCAGATGCATCCGCATGTCCGAATTTTCTGATAATTTTCTGATATTCGTCCGAATTTCAATTCGGAACTAAACAAATCGCACATGTCTATCTTTCAATAAACGTTTGAATGAAGTTGTAAAATTGGTCGTCTGCTGTACAATTTCCTTTTTGAATTGTTTTGATACTGTAACAGTTTGTTATTACTTTGGCTTTTTTGTTACACGCAGATGTGATTCTCATTTAACAAAAGATCTGTTGTATGTATGCTCCATAAAATAAAAAAAAACTGATGGCTGTATTGTATTCTATTGTTGTATTGCAACCTCATGTTTTGACCATTATAAGACCAGTCAATGTTGGACCTGTAAACACAAAGACAACAACTACTGAACACAAAACTAAGAAAATAGAACCTTCACAGATAGTTTTTAATAGGCTTCTACATATGTTCCTCTTTATAGGTTCAATTTTACAGTTAATCATAGGAACTAGTTTCACAATTACATCATCATGTTGCACTGGTTTTCTAAAGAGAGAACATGACATTAGTGTCTCCTTTTGAGACAATTTTTTTCTTTCTTATTGATTGATGGAGATATAGAGCTTCGCAGAGCAGGGATGCAGTGGGTGAGTGAGTCCTCTGAATCATTTGGCTGATTGTAATCTCAGATCCAGCTTTCCAGGGTTTTTTTTAGCAAAAACTTGTTAAGGTTAGTTAGAGCCTTAAGGTCCACCCACTTACTGAAAGTAGCAAATATGAAAAATGTATTTACAATCTTTTATAGTGAGTAAGCGTAGCTACCGTGGGCCGGAAGGGTGTTATTTGCAGTATTACCAGGTGAAAATAAAGGGAAGGGAAACTGAAAAAAGAAAACTCTTGCAGGCACTTCATCTAAGGCCGGGTATGCTGCCATACATAAAATTCTTGTTTTTGGGTTTATAAATACACATATGCATTTAGAAAATAATAATGTACAAATGTTATATCTTAATATTCTTATCTAAATTAGTTATGTAACCTTACCGTTACCTGTGTGAAAACCCTATGTAACCTTGTGGAACTAAATGTACACCATTGTGCATATTTGCACAAAACATAGGCCAAAGCAATGCCATCGTACTGTGTTTTTATTCCACTGAGATATATGAACTGATAGGGGCATGTACAGTACGTTTTCAACATAAATGGGATCAGCAAAGTCTGGTTGAGAGGTAATGTGTGATTTTACAGCAGGGCAGACCAGCTTATGAAGGTATTAGTCCAAGAAAATAGACAATGCGCCCCTCAGTCTATCATGAACGCTGCTACTAGGCTCATCCACCTAACAAAACCACATCCACATCTCTGACTCAACTACATGTCCAACCTCATCTCAGAGTATGACCCTAACCACCCCCTCCGCTCCTCCCAAGACCGCCTACTCTCTGGCTTCCTCGTCAACTCTTCCCATGCTCACCTCCAGTTCTTCTCTAGAATCTCTCCCATCCTCTGGAACTCCCTACTCCAACCTGTCTGGCCATCTCCTAATCTGTCTGGCTTTAGGTGATCCCTGAAGACTCATCTCTTCAGGGAAGCCTTTCTAGCCTCAATCTAACCACTGAACTATCACTTTCTCAATCAAATAATTCCCACACAGCTACCACCTTTGTTATCACTTGCCCCTCCCTTTTAGATTGTAAGCTCTCACAGGCAGGGCCCTAACTATCTTGCCTTGATTTGTATTGGAACTGTAATGTCCTCCTTATATAGTAAAGTGCAGCGCAAACTGTTGGCACTATATAAATCCTGAATAATAATTATTATTATAAAAAAAGCAAATTTGGATAGCACTCCAAACCACAATAAATGTATACCGTATTTTTCGCTCCGTGGGACGCACTTTTTTCCCCCCAAAAGAGGGCAAAAATGTCTGTGCGTCTTATGGAGCGAATGTGTTAGAGCTGAGGCAATCCCTATCGCCCGACGCCCGGCACACGCAGTTTCAGGGGCCTGGCGAGTAGTTTTTTTGTAAATTTAGCCCTGCTCCTGACAAGCAGAGCTAAATGTATAGTGCGCAGTTGCCGCTCGTTTTCATACAAGTGATCTGATTTGATCACTTGTATGAAAGGAGCAGCGGCGATCCTGTCGCCCCCCGCTGCGGTTTTGAGGTCCCCCACTCCTCTGGGGGACCCGTGACCATGACATAGGAGCTCACCATAAAGCACGTAGAGCAGACGAAGAATGTCCGTTCTTCGTCTGCTCTGTGTGATCACTGAGACTGTGGCGCTGTAATCACAGCGCCACCTGTCTCAGCTGTCAGGAACTATACGCGTCTTATGGTCAGGTGCGTGTTATGGAGCTTAAAACACGGTAACTATTAAAAATTACTGGGGTAAATTGCCATGTTTTTTAAAGCATAACTCCATTTCCTTATTATATTTTTAAAAGACTATGGCAGCAATGTATCTGCACTTATGTTTTAGCTCCACCCTGCCACAAATATAATGAGGAGGTCTCACTCTTCCTTTTGGATCATTACAAGACTACACCATGTGGGGAACTTTACTAGAAACTAGGGTTGCACAGATACCAAGTGCAGTACTCGGTACAAGTACGAGTACATGTACCGATACTTTGAGCTCCAAGACTACACTAGAGAAAAATTCAAAAATTAGGAGGCAGCTGTCATTTGTAAGGAGCATACGGGGCTACTGGGATTTGTACATCTCTGTTTTAATGTACGATTTTGTTTTTATAAATATAAATAAAGGGATGCACAGATATCAGTTTTGCGAGTACGAGTACTGGTACTTGCCGAGTACTTACAAGTACGAGTACTGATAAATTTTTGTTTATTGTCATGTAACAGTTTTTCTAAAACAATATCGACTAATGATTTCAGGACAGTGGTGGAGCGCCAGAGCCAGGTCCCAGCTGCAACCGCTGCAACCCTGGTAGTTCTCATGAAAATCCCAAGTATCTGCACTGGTACTCGAAAAGTATCTGTGCATCCCTACTAGAAACCTTAGTGGGGCAAAATGTACTAACTAGCGTCTCCAAAAGCCTTATAAAGTCAAGTATTATTTAATCTATCAGGTTTCACCAATTACTAAAATATCCCCACTGAAAAAAAACACCCATTAAAAATAATATATATAAAAACATAAATATCAGCAACAGCAATAATTATGATGGTCCCACACAATGCAGTAAACATTGTTAAGTATGGAAGACTTGGCAGTTGTTGACTTGCTGTACTGAAAAAAAGGAATGTGAAACTTTCTAAAGTAGTACAAGCCACATTCTTTTTACTGTAACCTAAAACATGACTCCTTAGATTGAATTTATAGATATAGATTTTGGATGAAGTTCCTCTGCAGTCTTGGATATGCATTCAGATACGCAGATCGTGTGTTCTTATACAGGGAAACAAATTGTGTTATGTTTTCTGGGAACAAAGTTTTTTAAGCTCTTGGTGGATAACTATAACGGTTCCAGTGGAAGTGCTACCAATCTTGTGTTAGAAACCCCAGTATGTTTTTAGGGGAGTAGAGAAGCCAAGAATACAGTTTTGTCATCTGCTCCACTTTATTTAGCTAAGCTGGTGGGTCCTCCTATTTTGTAATGCTTTCAAGAAATAAGCCCTGCTATTCAAATAACAACAAAAAAGAGGAAAAAAGTTTACGTTTTTATTTCCTATATATCACTGTGCATGCATGATAACATGGACAGCCAGATAAAATATTGTGATGGCTCCTGGGGTTGTCATAACAGAGTTGATATTGGCTGGTGTCCCATGGTTCATGGTCAATGGCAAGAAATTTGGTGGACGATAGCCATTCATAGGCTTGATGGGAAAAAAAATGCTCATGGCGGAGATCTATGGACATTTGAAAGATGAAGGCAGGGTTCAAAACTCCTGCTAACTGCTTTATATACAGTATATGAATTATCCAGGCTTGTCTTAGCCCATATGGCAGAAATTAAAATGGAGCCTTTTTGCTAGGATACTGTAGCAGCAGTGCTGAGCCCTTTTATAAGTATATGCAGTGACATTTCGATTACACATGGATACAGAATAAACGTTGTGTATAGAAATAGGTAAATCATACAATTATAAACTTCCCCTGAACAAAGGACCACTGACCACTTTACCAATTAGTGTCAGCAAGCCCCACACTGCTTCCTGCCTACTGGGTGGCAGCGGGATCCAATGGGGATCCTTTTTAAGATTACTGTAGCTTATGGGGCAAGAATCCCCACCCCCCAGCATCCTAAAAAAAGTAGTATAGTTCCTTTTTAGGTTTTATCCTAATTAAAGTATAATTAAAGCCTCTGTTTTTTTTGCACATATCTACTGCTAGCAAGCAGTAGATATATGCAAAAAGTTTTCTTTAAAAAAAACGCTTTGAAAAGGGTTAATACTTACCTGTGTCTTCCCCGCGCACTCCCATCCGAAAATCTGAAAAATCTTGGGCAGGCGCATGGACTGTTCGGATTTTCGTCCGGGAGACGAGGCGAGACACAGGCTAAGTATATGGACGGCGTGCACCTGCATGCAGACACCATGGGACAGGAAGTGCCAGCAAGGACAGAGAAGTCAGCGCTGGATCGGAGACCCGCAGCAGCACTGGAGAGAAGGCTGAAAATGACAGGAAAGAAGAAGATCATATTAAGAGACATCATTTAAGGTGAGTGCTTACATTAACATTGGGGGGAGGGAACAAAACGCATCCTTTAATGTCACTTTAAGTAATGAAATTCTGTTTGGGGGTCCTTCTGCACTCAAGAAGCTGGCAGTAAACTGGTTAGTGGTCCTTTTGACCATTCTAGTATCTCACTTAAAGTAACACTAAACTAAGGAATTAAATCTTAAAAATGCACTCAAGTACCTTACTATTAACACAAATTTACCTTATTTGTGTATCATTTAGCTGTAGATCATCTGTTAATAGGGGCTGAGACTGTCCTCCCTTCTGGAGGGTGATTACTTTTGTTCCCCATGGTACCTGTGTGTGTTGTAAATTAGCCACCGCTCCAAGCTCACTTTTGTGAGGGACTACAATCTCAATACATATTAGTAAACTAAAGGTGAGATTGTAGTCCATCACGGGAGTGAGCCTGAAGTGGTGGCAACTTTACAATACACACAGGGACCATGGGGAACAAAAGTAGCCACTCTCCAGAAGGAAGGACAGTGTCAGCACCAATTCAGAGATGATTTGAGGATCTCCAGCTGTGTGATACACAAATAGGGAACATTATTGTCAATAGTTAAGGCACTTGAATACATTTATAAGATTTAACTCCTGAGTTTAGTATCACTTTAAGCAAATTGGTTTTGCCAGTTGAGCAAATCAGTGCATATGTTATAATGCTTTCCTCTTATTTAGGGTTATGTAGTACATAACGTTTCTGTTAGCCAATTTTGGTGGGTTGCATTATATTCTGGATCCAGAAAAAGAAATAGTCAGACCTATTGGTCTAAACCCCAAGTTTACTTAGCCTCCTGTAGGACTTATTTGCTAACACCTGACCGAAGCTGTCATTAGGTGTGACTTTAACTTGTTCCTGTAGTTTTGGATAGAATGGAAGAAAAATCAACAACCCTGTCAGATTTTTGTCTGTGTCCCTACCGGGAAAACTAATTTTCCTTATGAGCATTATCACTGGCACAAAAGTGCGTGCATTTCCAAGTTTAAGTTGTCACTAGAACAGAAACAGAGAAATCTTCCAATGGGGATAAATATTCTGGTGGCAACTGTCTAAGAGGGAATTTCCATCACTTTGACAGATTTGTTCTGTTTTCCTTACATGTCTAAAGGACAACAAAGTTAAGTCTCCTAGTGACAGGTGTTATAACCATTCTATGCTGTATCCAAAAAATAACATTTTGGCTTTAGACCTACTTCTTAAAAAAAGAACAGTTTTAAGTTTAATGTTTTGGTTTTTTTTAAAATATACATCCATACAGAGATCCATGCTTCTGATTAACAAGAGGCAACTATGGAGCAAAAAGAGACAAATAACTATTCAAACGATGGATCAATGTGAGTTCTGTTTTCTTGGGCTTGGTGTGAGATCTGATGGCCTTATTGTTGTAACATAGGACAGGGGTGGACAAATTAATATGGAATTTAGGAGCCAGTCTGTCAAACCCAGGACCAGGATTATTTTGAGGCGCCAGCTCCATTGAAAACAACTAGAGAAAACCTTAAAAGTCAAGCACCAGCTTTAAGGAGAATTATGGGGAGAGTAAAATACAATCTTCTCTATAATTAGAGCTGATGTGTGACACTACATGTCAGCTCTATAGATCGAGAAGTGAGCGATCACATACCGCTGATTGCTCATTTCCCAATCTTCTCTCTGCAGAGATCGGTGACTGTCAGTCATCTCCTCCACGCAGGGATTTCCCCCTCCTCTCTCTCTCTGTTCCTCCTGTGCTGACTGGAGGGAAGGACAGGGAGGGGGTGGGCACAGCTGGTTCTGGCTCTAGAGAGGCAGAGCCAGCTGTCAATCAGGCAACAAGGTGGATCCCAACAATATTGTCGGGTTCCGTCCTGGCTGTAGTGTGGCTCCGTGCTGTCAGCATATAGCAGACAATAGCCAATATGCTGAGTTTTGGGTCACCGGAGGACATAGTATATGTCCTCCTAAGATCCTTAGAGAACTATGGTCAAAAAAGGTTGGGCCATAGTTCTTTTTTAATTTTCAAGGAGCATTGACTACCTGGCTCCTGTAAGTTTTTCCAGCCCTAACATAGAAAAAACGGATTCTACACTATTGGTGTATTAGCCTCACCCAGTCTTACGGGTCTGGAAACAGAATCACCCCCTGTCCTAATGGTAGCTTATACAGTATGGAAGTCCTCTTTGTATCATATATATTTTTCTTGTCACTGTGGTTCAGCTTTGTTCCTTTGTTGTGTTGTATTGTATTGTATTAAATGTGCATTGAAACAGTTACTACATTGTGCTTAGGTGCCATATATGTAGTAATAGATGTCTTGCGGTGTTGTTTGCACTTGACATGTTTTCTAGAAACACTAAATTACTGTCAGCAAAGACAAGGGAGACCCACTGATACGCCGACAGCCAGTTTAAACCAAATGAAGACAGAGAGCAATTACACATTCCTTTGTAATGTATCCCACATATTTTACTGCTAACATTACAAGTTAAATCATTACAGTGGAACTTAGTGTTTTAGAGCAGGGCACACTTGTATGAAATGCGTGGTTAAGATGGAAAGAAATTCTACTTTCTTATAGAATAGTTGTATTCTCTTCTATATTTCTTTAAATAAGGAAGTGTAACAAAGTTGATCATAGGTCATAGTTGCAGTGGCGTAACCAGAGTAACGGGTGCCAGGGGCAGAACAAAATGTTGCCCCCTCCCCCCCCCACAGACCGAGTGCGAGTACCTCGGTCTGAAAAAAGTACTCGCCAATGCCGATACTTTTTTTCCGTGCCATGTGACAGTTTTTCTAAAATAATACATATTAGTGGTTTTAGGGCCCTGTCACAGCTGCAACCACTGCAACCTGATAGATCTGCCACTGGCTCCAACTTGTAGAGGGACTTCAAATCTCAGCAATATATTATACAGCTATGCAAATTACCATCTTCTATAGAGGACTACAAATCCCAGCAAAACATTTTACAGCAATAGAGAATGCCATCAGCTATAGAGGACTACAAATTACAGCCTTACATTGTACAGCAATGCAGAATAATATGAAGCTACATACACACATAGGGCTGTGCGGGGTCTCAGGAGGCTGTGCATGGTCTCACCAGGGCTGTGTAGGGTTTGGCCAAGGCTGTGTGCGGTCTCACCAGGGCTGTGTGCGGTCTCACCTGGGCTGTGTGCGGTCTCACCTGGGCTGTGTGCAGTCTCACTAGGGCTGTGTGCAGTCTCACTAGGGCTGTGTGCGGTCTCACTAGGGCTGTGTGCGGTCTCACCAGGGCTGTGTGGGGTCTCAGGAGGATGTGCGTGGTCTCACCAGTGCTGTGTGCCGTCTCACCAGTGCTATGTGGGGTCTCACCAGAGCTATGTGCGGTCTGAGCAGTGCTGTGTGAGGTCCCACCAGTCCTGAGGGGTCACACCAGGGCTGTGCGCGATCTCATCAGGGCTGTGCACGGTCTCACCAGGGCTGTGTGCCATCTCACCGGGGCTGTGGGCAGTCTCACCTGGGCTGTTTGCAGTCTTACCAGCGATGTGCAGGCGGGTGGTGGGAAGGAGGAGATATGCGACTGGCGCTGTAAACAGACAGGCGCCATGAGGTTCCAGCAAGTGAGGGACCTAAGGGAAGCTGAACGTATTAAATAATTAAATAATTAAAAAAGAAAAGTTAAGTGTCGGTATTGGTACTTAGTATTGGGGCATTTTCACAAGTACGCACACTCGTGAAAATGCCCAGTATTGGCACCAATACCGACACTGGTATCGGTGCATCCCTAAAAAGAAGCAATCATGTCTAAAAAGCATGCACAAAAACAAAAGAAAAAAAACATAAAACGTCCACATGTACTTAGGTATAAACATACCTGTGGTTGCTGTTTCAACCATGTTGAATGAATGCGGGGAGGAGGGAGGAGGAAGCTGCCCGCGCTGTTGCAGAGTGTCCCCTGCTCCCATGAGCTATACAGCAGCGTGGGAGGAGCAGTGCAGTGAGGCTCTGTCTGTCTCCAAAGCATGGACCTCATCATGTTTTCTTAGACTGGCCGGCCCGCCCACCGGCGTCATCAGTTGCTAGGCAGAGGTCGGGTGATCACTGAAGTCCTGATCTCCGATCTCTGCAAGAAACAGCAGGGGGGAGAGAGAAGGAAACCAGGAGGAAGATGAAGGGGACGGGGGAGGGAAAGAGACCAAAGACTAGGCTTCCTGCATCTCCAGGTAGGAAGCAAGCAGACGGCCCCCTTATGGTCACAGTCCACCACTGTTAGACGGGCCCTGCTTGTCACTGGACAGCGACCCCCCCACCTCTCCGCCGGGGGCGGTCGCACCAGCTGCCCCCCGGTTGTTACGCCACTGCATAGTTGCTCAATTTAATCAATTTTGGTAAAGAAAGACAACGATCCCATGCTTATGGACTGCAGACATTTCCAGGCAACATAATGGAAGAAAAATAGTAAACAAATCAGATCGAATAGCGGTCCAACAATTGTGAGGATGGTAGGAACACACCCTAACATCCGATAATCCTCTGATAACCATCATTAAAACCACTTAATATGGCTAAAAATATTGTTTCTGTTTTTTCCCATTAGTTTATATAAGATTTTTTAGATATTTTATTCTGTATTGCTTACTAGGAGAGGGAGGTGATGGTTACAGACACCTAGAAGGCAGTACAGGCTCCAGACTCCATGCCCACTTTCCTGCAATATAGCGCAAAGATCTTTTCCACTTTTGCAGACAAAGTGGGATAACACCAATTACCTCATAACAGCTAAATACAACGGCCACTATTCCTTACTCTTGCTATTAGACCTCTCTGCTGCTTTTGACACTGTTGACCACCCGCTGCTCCTCAAAAAACTCCACTCGCTTGGCCTACCAGACTCTGCTCTAGAAGGAAACCGCAAAATTACTCTTCCACTCACTTGTTATATGTCGTCTTGACTATTGTAACTCCCGCCTCATTGGCCTTCCACTACACAGAATATCCCCCCTTCAGTCTATCATGAATGCAGCTGCCAGACTCATCCACTTGACCAACCGCTCAGTGTCTGCAACCCCCCTCTGCCAATCCCTGCACTGGCTTCCACTCGCCCAGAGGATAAAATTCAAAATATTAACAGTCACTTATAAAGCCATCCACAACTCTGCCCCCGGATATATCTCAGACCTTGTCTCAAAATATCACCCTAACCGTCCACTCCGCTCTTCCCTAGACCTCCTGCTTTCCAGCTCCCTAGTCAACTCCTCCCATACTCGCCTCCAGGACTTCTCTAGAGTCTCTCCCATCCTCTGGAACTCTTTACCCCAACCTGTCCATCTATCTCCCACCCTGACTGTCTTTAGGCGTTCCCTGAAGACTCTTCTCTTCAGGGAAGCCTATCCCACCTCAACCTAACCACTGAACCATCACATTCTCAAACAATTCATCCCCACACAGCTACCTCCTCATGTATCATTTCCCCCTCCTCTTTCAGATTGTAAGCCCTCCCAGCTTCTGCTTGGGGAGGGTGTGTTGCTGACTGTGTCTTAAGCTACAAAAACAGGTCACTAGTAAGATTCATTAAACATGGATTCAGCCATGTTGCTTGCTGCAGCAAAACATGACAAAGGTAAGACATATTTTTCTTAAACTGGTATGCTGTGTGAATGGGAACAGGTAACAAATATAGAGGGGTTTTCTCAAATTTGACTGTAAAAGTAGAAATAGATAGACAAATAAAAAAAAAGGAGGTGCACAGTCCCCATCAATGCCCTATTCAAACAAATTGTACAAAATAATTCCTTATAATTCCTTATATCATAATGAAATATAATCACCAATTAAGTAGCTTCCACTATATATACAGTATACACTGAGTGGCCCGTTTATTATGACCACCTGACATTTGTAGGCAAATTAGCTATAATTAGCTAAAATTTTGTGCTGAAGTTGCTAGAGGGCCAGACCATTATAAATAGGGAAGCAGGTTGTTTACCACGACAGTGTTACAACGCGATTTAACAGCCTTTGTACGTGGGATGATTGTTGGCGCGAGCCAAGGAGCGAGTATCAGCAAAACAGCAGAATTTGTTAAATTTTCAAGAGGGGCTCATTGTTAAAGTGTTTAAAGACTGGATCTGGGTCTGAACGTGCGAATTGTGGCCGTCCGCGACTAGTCAATGTTAGGGTAGAACGGAGAGTGGCAAGACTGGTACAAGACAACAGAAGGGCAACAGTGCAGTGTCAGATTCCTCGCATTACCTTTCAACATCTCGTGGAGTCACGAGGCGGCCCAAGGAAGTCATCTTGTGGAGTTATCTTGTGGCCCAACGAAGTACTGATGGGGTGGTCATAATAATCTGGCCACTAATGACTAATGAGAATAGATATATGCTCCTTAGAATAGTGGTAAACCTACCCTCTTATCTCAACACAAGTAATATAGAAGTAACAATTTATTTATTTAAGAAAATGAATACATTTCACAAACCCCATAGATATCAAAATGAACCATATATCCCCTTTAAAAACCATTAAAATCCCATAGCAAAAGGGACAGCAAACTCACGGGTTGCCGTAAATAGAAGGCTTTTTTTTTTCTGCTCGCGCGGGCTGAAAAACCCCGTCCATTGTAAACAGCCGTTACCGGCTGTTTCACATACAAGCGATCATCGGCTCTATAGAGTAGTTTCGTGCGCTCTCTCGGGGTAAACTGGATCCCGAGATCCTCCTCCCATCTCGAGAAGGACCACTTGTTGTCGGGGGTGCTATTGGATAGAAGGAGTTTATAGAAGGAGGATAGGCCATGGCGGACCGTGCCCTCTTGGGAACATGCAAGTTCGAATGGGGACAAAGCCCTGGAAGGAGCCGCCTCTTTTCACTTCAGAGTCTTCCCTTTCACATCAGATGCCCCCTCTTTTTCACATAAGAGTCCCCCCTTCACATCAGAAGCCTGCCTGCACTGTACAAAGGCATAATGCTGTGTAAAGATTTCAAGGTACCCCTAAGGAAAAGAAAGGCTGCTCTATAGATACAGTACAGTGAATGTACGTAGTCACCCTAGGACAGGAAGTGTGGCAATGGGAGAAAACTAATACACCACACCTAAAGACTGGCAAGCTGCAATATTTTTTTGGATGCTGATGGTAAATATACCACGTTAAGACTAGTAGCTGCAATTATATTTTTTATTTTGGATTTTTGGGTTTAGATACACTTTAATATATCAATGAAGAAATGGGAGATAAATCATGTAAAGATGTGACATCAAAAATGACTTTGAGCTAAACACTGCTATAATTACTCCAAATATGTGCTCACTGAAAATACACTAACCTCTTCTCTTTCAGGCTATGTGTCTTTTTGTTAGTTCAGGTTTGATGAGCACAAGGAAAAGAGATCAGTTAAAGGGAAACCACAAATGTCCTGAAGGTGAAGGTGCAGTGGTGACCAGGAATGACGATCATATTTTTGTATGTGTTCATAAGTAAGAGTGAAGTGATGATGAAAAGAATCTGTTTCCAGTGAGATGACTACGCACTGACTGCCAACAATTTGATGCCGATGCCAGCATTATAAAAATATCATATTTGCTGTATTTTTTATGTTTATAATAAGGAGAAATGTAGTATAAAAGGAATGTAACAGATTAAATAGTACGTCTGAAAACATAGCTATAAGTCTTTTAACATAAAACCCTCATATAGTCAGCAAAAAATGCTTTCTGATTCTAACACAGATAAAGTATGGAAAGTATTTATTCTTTTTTAGACAAAAATAGGCTGTAAGCAATTACACCCAGGGGCTGACTTGTAAATAATCCACCCAGTGTATAGCTGGGTGAATGCCATTTGCACGGCCTTAACACCACTAGATGGAAATGAGGAGCGATTCCTTTGCTCCTCAGTGACATCTAGTGGTGGTAGTGCCGTGCAAATGGCATTTGTCCAGCTTTACGCTGGGCGGAGGATTTATAAATCAGCCCCCCAGTGATTCATCTAAATGCGTAAAGTTGAGTTTGGAAGTGACAGTGCCATAACTCTTTGTTAGCTATATATGTTATATAAAAAAAGGTACCGAATACATACAGTATGTGTACCAGTGACGTGCCGTACCGTGCCTTCTGTGCTGGGTGAGGCATCCCCCAGCCCGCTGAAGCTCTGCCCCCGTCCCGCCGAAAATTCACCCCCAACTCGGTAACCAAGCTGTGTGGGGAGGAGGTAAGGGAGGAGACAGGGGGGAGTCTTCCAGTCTCTCACTTGCTCGTCACTGGTGAGGCATCGAGAACAATGTACTCAGTGTTTTTTCTTCTTTTTTTTGATTGGACAGCTTGGACCAATGGCGCTTTGCCATTGGTCCAAGCCATCCACAGACCTCACGCCTCTAACACAGAGTAGAGGCTGTGACAGCTCTTGCCTCACCAAGTTAGGTTACACAAGCAGTGGGGTAACCCGCTGCCTGTAAATAACAGGCAGCACTCCATCCATGACAGGTTACACAGTGGGGAGTCTTTCCCTGCGGTGTAACCTGTAACAAGCCGATCTGAATGGAGAAAAAGCTGTCAGCTTCAGACTTGAAGCTGACACCTTTTTTCTTCATAATACTAGGTGAGGCTCTGCCTCACCTGCCTCCCCTGACCTCCCCTGACCGCACGTCCCTGATGTGTACTTATTTGTTATACCTATTGTATCTATTAGTATGATGTCCATGTATTATGCATACTTAGAACATTCAGTTACTCATATCTGCCCCTGCTTCCAAAGCAGCTGAAATCTAATTTGCCTTGTAAAGTCATAGTAGTAGGTATAAGTTGATGATTTTGCAGCAAAAATACTGAATCCACAACCAACCTCCAATTTTACTGTATGGCAAAGCAAGGCGAACTTAGATTTTTTTTTTTTTAAAGTCTGTCTTTAAAGCCAGGAGTGCATAGTGCTCCTAGACATGAGACACTGGCGCTGTGGGGTATTGGTTTGTTAACACACAAATCCATATCCCTGTCATAGCTTTGTTTATCAACAAAACCACTTAGGCTCCATTCACACCAGCGACAGCGTTTTACGCACGTTCTTTGGAAGCACATTTCTGCGCGTTTCAGCGCATTGAAGTCTATAGGGAAAATCAGCGCTACAAAAGTAACTCAAGGAGCATTTTAGGTGACAGGCGTATTGGAACGCGCAATTCCGTGCGTTTGCCTGAACGGCCCCCATAGGAATGTATGGGATTTTTAGGCCCCATTTACAGCAGGCCGGATGCGTTTCAGTGCAGTTTCCATGTGGATTTTAAAAGAGTGGTTTTGGGCAGTTTTATTTGTGTTTCAGCAAATATGAAATCAGCACTTAGCAGAGTGAAAAAAAGACTCAGGGAGCATTTCGGGTGGCAGGCAGTTCAGATCGCGTGGAGTCGTGCGATCGCAGGAATGGTCCCCATAGGAATGTATGGGATCATTCATGTTGCCAGTTCAGTGGGGACAAATCCGCGCAATCAAACCACCCCGGTGTGAGCAGGGCCTAAATGTTGGCGTTTCAGCACGGAAAAATCCGTGCGACGAAACCGCCCTGGTGTCAACGGGGCCTTAATCATGATTGCCTTCACATTTTTTTGTTTATTAACAAAACTTTTCATAACTAAAGTTATGGGATAGCCATGGCAGCTCTGATATAATGATGAAATTACTTTTTTTCTACACAAAGTGTTAGGCTTAAGCTGGTCATGCACTGGTTAAATTTAAGCTGAGTCCTGCTGATTCAGTTGAAATTTAGCCAGTGTGTGGCCCTGTTTTCATTTAACTTTTGTCAAAGGAGCCAGTCCAAAAAATCTGAATTTAACAGTGACTGCAGCTAATCAGCTATCAGAATGCAATAGATTGATGGTGGTCGTGTGGGGGGAAGGATTCCCCCATCCATGCTTTTAGGATTGAGGGGAGAATCTAAAGTTTTTCTCATTTAGCCTGTGGGGTTGAACAAGACACCTGATTTGGAAAAATTCTCCAATTTAGCTCACTTTCCAGTTCAGCTATGTTGTCCTAGATTGTTCACTTCTCCTGCGATCCTTCTCCAAACTCTTCACCCTTTTGTGAATAACCTTGTAAAATAAATTATTGTTATCTTATAAATAAATCTAAATTAGAACATTTTCACTAGTACATTTCTAAATCCCTTTGTTTATATGGCAGGTCCCACATGAGATGGTGACACTATTCAGCTAAAAACATTGCAGCAAATTCATATGATGAGGGCTGCAAACAGTCCTAACAGAAGATGTAAAAAAAATACTGACACCAGGTAAATTAAAACCCAATGTGTTTGAAATGTTGGCTAAAATAGGATCTTCAGAGACACTTATTATTTACTATTAGAAAAGAATAACTACTTTTTAATGGGCTCATTTACACAAACTGTAGAAAGGAAAGACATTATTTGCCAATTAAAAGGCAGTTTTCTCTGTCACATTGAGAGAGGGAGTGAGTCACATGTTCACTTGGCTGAACAGAACAACGTATGAGCAAATAAAGAGAGAGGATTTTAAGTGACACTTTACTCAGGAGTTAAATCTTAAAAATGCATTCAGGTACATTAACTATTAACAACAATGCATCTTATGTGTGTATCACTCGGCTGTAGATCCTCAAACTGTCTTTGTGCTGACATTGTCCTTCCAAGTTCTCTCCCTTGATGGAGTACAGTCTCACATTTAGTTAGTTCATTTGCATTGAAGTTACAGTCCATTACGGGAGTGAACTTGGAGCGGTGACTACTTTACAACACGCACAGTGACCATGGGGAACAAAAGTAGCCACCCTCCAGAAGAAAGGACAGTGTCAGCACCAGTTCAGAGATGATTTGAGGATCTATAGCCGAGTGATACACAAAGAAAAAAAAATTTGTTAACAGTTAAGGTACTTGAATGCATTTTTTAAGGTTTAACTCCTGAGTTTAGTGTCACTTTAAGTGGCCATTTATCTTTAGCTTACATGGACAAAGGGTCTCTTTAGGCTTGACATAAAAATGAGCATCTCCCAATGAGGGAACCATCTCATGTCTATGGCACCAGAAGACATCCTGAACTAACTCAAAGCTATAAGATCCATCAGACTCATTTGAAAACCTTGTCCAATCACTATTATGCCCCTAAGATAGAGTAATTTGGCATCCCACCAATCAAACATACACATTTATGCGCAAGCCAACAGAGAGCCTTGACTGAGGCTGGTCATATCATTCCTGCTCATCTGACTGACCATTTCTATGAGGATCTTTAAAACCACTTAACATGCATCTTCCTCATATCATTTTCAACAAAATATATTTGAAGTGAATGTTTAAGAAAAAAAATAAGCGAATATGAAAAGATTAGCTACAATCAATTACCAGACATACACAGGAGCAGAAGCTGTAATCATCTTGTTTATTTCCAAAATAAGTATCATTTCAGTAAAATGTCATAAATGCGGAATGCCCCTAAATTTTACTAGTTTGACAGTGGCGTTAATTAGTTTTTCATTTGTGAACAGATCCTTGAAGCAGTTTTTTTTCTGTCATTGTGAGGATATTATGGGTAACCTCAGTACTGGTAAAGGTCATGGGAAGGATTTGTGACAGGTAAATTGTACAGCTAAGCAGTAATTTTCCTAAATTAGCATTTTTTTTAAGTTGTCGCTGGCTTTATTAGTAACAGTATGTTAAAGTCTGCTGCAAGTGTCCTGTACTCGAGCTAATGACCTGTATTACTTGTCAGCTCTCATGTCACCATTTAATAGCAGCAGACACCTAGTTGGGGCCCTGGATGTGGGTGACATCATAGGCAATGGGTTTATTATCGCCGGACAAAGTGAGCAATGCCCCAAAAATGTAAATTATCACCATTTTATAAATTAACGTTAGAGCAACTCTAACTGAATTGGTATACCAGATAATATTCATAGAAAATAAGAACCTTGAGAGTAAGATTTGGATTGACATAGAGCTGGTATTAAAGCCCAACTGCAGATTACAATGTATCTCCAGATCAAAATGGATGTGAAGGCAAAGTCAAACTCCAAACAGCAAGATAAATATTAAATGATAAAATAACAAAATCAGCTTTTGCTGCAATAATCCACTTCAATCCAGAGTGTTCCCTCACAGTATTGTTTTCTGCCACTAGATGTCATTAGCCTGATGGCCATTATCACTCAATCCAATTCCTCTGAACCCAGGTCATCCTGGACCCGTCCCAGCCTGTGACTGGACAGTTAAAGAAGAAGTAGCAAAGTGATGAGCTCATCTCTTTCTCATTCTGCTTTTTTCCCCCCTATCAACATGTTTTTGGTCAGCACATGAATTGATTGGCTCTTTGTTCTGCTTCTTCTTCTGAGAGTCCAGCTCTGCTTTAAAGACACTGCAAGAGGCTCATACCAGGTCAAATTCAGGTACTTACACTGCTCGCATTTAAAAATACATTTAGGGTTCTATTCACTATGCTGCCGAGGGCAGCCGAGTGAATGACCGATCAGAAGTGAAGTGAGCCGAACACTGTTCGGCTATTCACTTCAGGCTGGTACGGCTGATTTCAGCGGTACATCGGCTGAAATCCGCCGTACATCGGCCTGCTTCATGTGGCTCCGGGTCGGCCGAACATCTGGATCGGCTGAGCCGAACCTCCGGCAGGCTTCTCACTGCTGTTCTGGCTATTCTGAAAGATCCCGAACAGCAGTGAGAGAATAGCCGAATGCCGCTGAGCGGCATTTGGCTCGGCTGTTCTGCTCGGCCCCTCAGAGGCACCGAGCAGAACAGAAAAAGAGTGAAAAAAGTAGAAAAAAGTAAATAGAAAACGATTGTGCGGAGCTAGCAGTGACAGCTAGCTCCGCCCAATAGTTTCCTATTGTCCGGCGGCTCTGCTGCTGTAAAAAAAAAAAAGTTAGAAAATAAGAAAAAAATCTCCCGGGCACTCTGTGAGCCTCCCGCTCCCAGCCGCAAAGGAGAGAAACAATGCTGTGTCTTTTTTTTCTTTATTCTGACACGAGCGATGTCAGAATAGAAAAAAAAAATTCTCCCAATGTGAATAAACCCCTTAGTGACAAAATATTGAATATAAGGCTGCATTGAGTCTTTGACATTTGCCTAGAGTTCAGCTTTAAGACCTCTGTCAGTTTTGTTTTCATTCTTTGTCCCATTGGGGAGATTTTCTTTCACTTACTCCCCCAGAAACAGACATAAGAGGAGATATATCAAAGCAAGGGGATATCCCCTCCTAGGCAGGTGTCACCAGAGTTTACCCAATAAAATAACAGTGCGGATTTCCCATCACTTTGTGTAATGAACACAGTGGTCACAAGAACTAAAAGAGAGGGTGAATCTCCCCATTGTGGGCACAGACTACAACAGAAACCTGATTGGGCTAAAAATGAAAAAAAAAAGGGCTTTACATATACTTTAAGTTAAATTATATAACATGTGCATTGTTTGTCTGAAACAAAATGACTCAGCTCAACTTCCTACCCTATTCAGCTTTAGACATAATTAGCTGGTTTCTATAGCAGCCCCTCTTCTTCCTTGTTGTAGGACACCCTACACGGTTCAGGTCACTCATAAGAGACCTGGATGTCAAAGACACGCCCCTGGAGTTCTCAGTGCTACAGGGGGTGTCATAACATCACTTGTGTAGGGGTGATCATAGGGCTGTCATCTTAAAGGATTGCCCTGACAATGCCAAAAAGCATTTGCTCTATCCCATCCTGCGCACAAAAAAAGCCATAATGGGCCATAGTCCATTCTCTACAGTGTGACGTGATGTATGAATTTCTTCCTAAAAGCCACAGCTCTCATGAGGGAGGAAAGTGCACAGGAGGTTGTGTGACCAGGAATAAAAAAAATGTTTTTTATGGCACAGATACTGAAAATTGTACATAACAGATTCAGGTAAAGCAGCAGGGAAGATATGCTAGCATTGCAAAAATACTGATGCTGCAATTCTGCTTTAAAAGTAACCTGTAGTTTGCCTATGTGGGGCAGAAAAACAGATTGACTGCTGCCCTCCCCATCTATACTTACTCACCTTCCCTTCACTTACCTATCGTTTTGTTCGGCTTCAGGATGGGAAGAGAGGAAGCACTGAGTAAGTTGGCATTTGTTGTCAGTGCTGGTGACTAAATAGATCAGTGAGGGAATGGAGGGAAAGTTAGAATGTGCTGCTGGGGAGGAGGGCAGTTACATCAGGAAGAATCACCATGCATTTTGTAGCCCTTTCGTGAGGCTAATGTCACATTTGTATTAGTGTTGCTGGAAAAACTCACCAGTGGCAGAATCGCTTTAATAATGCGCAGTGAAACATTTACATTTTGAAGCTAGAAAATGCAGGGAGAGCATTTTGGTGATTTGTTTGGGTTCTCTTGGATGTTTGCTGAACCCAGCCAAAAATCCAGGTTCAGCAAACGTCCAGGGAATCTGATCCCAGGTCCTAGCAAGCAATGACGCTGTATAACATGTACAGTGTCACAGGTTGATAGGGTGGTAGTGGCTGGTCCGCACAGCATCACTGATTACTAGGACAAAGACGGGAGTGCTATAACAATCAATGACCCTCTGGGACTGCCAGCATCTTAGCAACAAATGACACTGTATGGCCCACACAGCACCATTGGTTGCTAAGATGCTGGCAGTCCCACGGCTTCATAGGTTGTTTTTGTAGGCCCATCTGCATTCTAGCAACCAGAGGTGCTGTGTGGCTCAGCCACCAGTCAACCAATGACACAATGGGTCGCACAGGGTCATTGGTTGCTAAGACACAGATAGAGGTTCATTAGGCAGGTGAACTGGTCAAAAAAATCAGCAAACTGTAAACAGCTTGGGTTCAGATCAAACCAATGGTTGCCCTGACCCTAAAGCTCATCACTTATCAGCTGTAAGGCATTACAAGAAGTAGGGGTGCAGTGACGTCATTGACATGATATGGCTACATGGTTGTATTAGGTAAATGCCATTTCCCTAAAATTGCCATGTGCCCATACAAGGTCATTAACATCAGCACAAGCATTGTTTAGGCTGGGTTCACACCTAGGCGTATTGAATATGCCCGTCTGTCGCGCGTTTTTTTTTTACCGCGATTCGGGTTTCCAAGGGCTACTTGGCTGTATCCCAATGGAAACGCCCAACAAAAACGGCCCAAAGAAGTACATGTACTTGTTTGGGCGTAGGCCGTTTTGTAGGGCGTTCAGACGGGCGGAAATACGGAAAGGTGTGAACCATACCCATAGAAAACAATGGGATTTTAATGTTTGTACGTTTTGTAGAGCGTTCATAGAGTCTTGAACGCGCGACAAAACGTAAAGGTGTGAACAGGGCCTTATGGTCAGGGAATGCTGTGACCCACAGATAATTGGGCAGGAGAACCATGCTTGAAGGAGCTCAGCTTTGGACTGAGCTCAATCCAAACCTGAGCTCATCCCTAATCTCTATTTGTTTAGTAAATCAACCCCACTAAATAACGCCTTCCTTTGCAGCACAGTGCCAGTAGGTCCTGGCTAGCATTTTCTGTTCACCAATTATTTATTTATTTAATATAGGTATTTATATAATGCAGCAATGTATGCAGTGCTTTACATTCTGCACATTCACATCAGTCCCTGCCCCCAAGGAGCTTACAATCTAAGGTCCCTATCTCACATACATGTAATACATTTGCTAGGGCAGATTTAGACAGGAGCCTATTAACCTACAAGCATGTCTTTGGGAGGAAACCAGAGCTCCCGGAGGAAACCTACACAAGCACAGGGAGAACTTGCAAACTCCTTGCAGATATTCCGACCAAGATTCAAACTGGGCCACTTCAAGGCAGAAGTGACAACTGATTATATCTGTTGCATATGGTGGTCATTTAATACAACCAAAAGGATAAATCACCTTCAAGTTCATTTTTTTTATTCTATAGCTCTATTTTGTGTTTCATCACAAACTTACTGGCTTAGGAATGACTGCATGTGCTTTCAATTCCTCCAATAGCCAAGCTCGCTTTGCGTCAGACATCAGATGGCTCTGCAGAGTATCACACACCCACCAACCACTAGCTACCAAGCACATTGCATTCTCCACAAGATAATGGATATCCTGAACCCTGGAAACAGAGCCGACTGTAACATTTATCTATGCCCAATAATCAGTAAATGATGATAGGTAACAGACTTGCAATTCCAGTGATAGAAGAAAAGATCAAAAAATTTGATATGGACCCAGATTGCAAAATATAAGTACACTGAAATAATCAGAGAAGTCTTGATGTTTTATCTGAAACCAAATGTTGCTCTTGCAGGGAGACTGAAACCAAAAGATGTAAATATAGCTGTATTAAGTTTATTTAATAGGGCGTCTTATAGAGCAATGGCAAGAGATATGCCTTTTGTAGACTTACAGGAAACCTGTCATGAGTCATGATGACTTGTTTATTTTCAGGAGTACATATATGTGGACTCAGCCGGTTTCAGGACCAGTGTCTTGTACTGGATTTCTTTACATGCAGGAACTGGAAGCTTTTAGCAATGGTCTTGGTGCGGGATGGGTCAATTGTTTCTGCAATGACAAAGTAAGTATGGATTAAGGTTAAGCATGAGGGTTAAAGTAAAGGTTAGGGTTATAGTTAGGCATTAAGATTAAAGTTTAGGGGATTGCTAAGTCAAGTTTTAGGGTTAAGATTTAATGCAAAAGGAGTTTTGTAATGGTTTTATACATATTTAGTTTTTCCTAATTGTGGTTAGAACAAAAAAAAATGATTAGGGTTTTTATTTTTTATATTCAGCAAAATATGAGATATGACATTCTCGTAAATTTGCATTCTCTTTTTGAGCCAAAAGGCGGAGCTTTAGGCCACTATTCACATATGTATTTCAATCTAGTTAAAGTCTCAAAAAAACTTTGTTTACAGGCCCCATAGCTCAAGCAGCAATTTGCAGAGAAGTAGATGACTCACCTGAAGTGATTCATGCATTTTATTGTATGGGTTCAAAGGAGAGTTTCAGTGTTTTATATATACAAAATAGAAAAGATCATATAAAACATATGATATAAAATGTATGAGCATAAAAACCCTAAACCTTTGACTCCTTTTCCCCTCACTTTTTGTCTTGTTGATATTGGTTTCACCTAAAAGGAAGTGAAGGAAAATCTGCATCAGGGAATCAGGGACAGAAAAAAAAGTTAACAGGATTCTTGCCTTCCCCTACTCTACCTTCAAGGGGCATTTTTATTTGTCTGCATTGCTGTTGGAGAAGTTTCTTTCACTTTCTGTCTGGTGAAACCATTGTCACAAGGTTAGTGAGTGAAGGAAACATCTCTATTGGAGCCCTGGATAGCAACAAAAACCCTCCAAGGGTTCTAATCCTTCCTCCTAAAAAAAGTTTTAGCTGGACACTTCAATTGTTAATAGGGAGTTTAACGTGTAGGTCCGATTGAGGGCTTTTACTCCAGCAACTGCACTCAACAGTATGGCTACTGGTGTGTGTGCCCGCCACAGTGCTGATGCACAATAGTACATTATAGCTGGCGGTATTCTGCATCGCGCTTTATAATGTACTATTGCTGGGTTTTGTAGTCCTCTATAGCTGCTGGTAATATGCGCGCGGGTCTGGCAGCGGCGAGCGTGAGGTGGGAAGGAGGTGCGGCGCGCAGTGTGTGTGCAGCCATAAACAGGGCCAACTAATCGGAAGCTGATTAATCAATTATTGAAAAAGTTGACAACTTTTTCAATCATCGATTATAATCGATGTATTCGATTAGTTGTTGCAGCCCTAACAACTTTGCTGTATTCACTAAACCCAGTGAACACTCAGTATGAGGGCTCATTCACACCAGATGTGTTGGGGTTGTGCTGGGCAGCCTTACCCAGCACAGTCCTAATGCGTGAACAAAGCAAAAAACCTTATTTTCAATGTGGTTAGTGCACATCACTGCAACGCTATACTGCATGGCATGCAGTAATTTTTTTCAGTGTAGCGTGTTGCATAGCACGCCACCATATTGCATGGCCACTGCAATGAATAGAACTGAATTAAATGCCATTTGCAGCATTTAAAGAAACAAAAAAATGAAATCAAACTGCGTTGCACCAGCAACTGTGCATCAGCACTGTTCTTCCAAACCATGCATCCTGCGCAGCTGCCTGGTGTGAATTATTTACTCCTTTAATAAATCAAAACCTATGATTTACTAATGATTAACTGAATAAATTGAGCATTTTATGTTTTTTTAACCCTAAACTTTACTGTATATGAGGTTCAGAGGGCAAGGTACTGGTATGAACTATCAGCCCTGCGTTCATTATTGCATAATTATTAAAAAAGGATTACACTGTGCAAACAGCCCAAATGCCTACAAACTAGTGAAATGACCCATAGTAGACAGATCTCAGTTTGATGCAGTCAGTTCAAGAGAAGTTCTGAATGGATGGTGAGTAACTTCTAGTGTCCTGTAGAGCTGGTGTGTAAGTCTGACACTAGTTACACCAATTAAATGCCATCTCTTTTATATGAATGCTGGAATTTGTAGTCCTACTGCTGCTAAATTCAGGTATTGGTTAACTGTATGTGTGATCAGCATGTTCCCAATAGTAAGGTTCTAGTTTTTCATAGATCCACCCTGGTATAACCCCCCTGGCACAGGGCTCTGGTAGCTCTCCCTGGATGCCATGGTCTTCAGCAGACGAGCCAAGTGCCATTTGGGCTAGGCTCAGCGTCTGCTTGACATCATAAAGCTTAAATAACCGTAAGGCATTGTTACTCCCTGGCAGCAAAGTGCCTCGTTACGCCCGATTGAGCTAATTGCTTTGAAATAGGATATATTATCTATAATTATAGAGTTCTCGGAGGAGACGGTCAGCCTCCACTTTCATCTTTCCCAAGTGCATCATAATGTCGAGATCAAATTAATTTGGGCCACTTGAAATAGCGCATTCCTCTGAGGCCAGCGGCACACTGGACAATGAGAGCCTTTCAGAGTGGCAGCCCCTCTGTGATCAGACAGGAAACCAAACGGGAATCTGGGGGCTCCCAGGCTGACATTGCAGCCAGACTTATCAAGTCATCGGCTCAAGGCGACTAAATCTGCCAGTTCCGAGCCACACAGGGGACCCACTATCATTGCTGGATTCGTGTCCCTGGTTCCTGGGACAGCCCTTAAAGTCCAAAACTTGGATGGTATATTTGTTTCTTGTTTTTTTTATTCCTGGTAATGTCCATGATTTTCATAAATTATCATATAAAACAAAATATTTATATTAGAATAAAATGGTAGGCTATGCACTGAGTTAACCTGCGACTAGCCACTAGCATCTGTTGACTTGTGGCTTTGTTGTCCCTGATTCCTGGGACAGTCCTTGAAGTTGAAAGTTTGGACTGTAGATTTGTTTCTTTTTTTTTTCCTGGTAACATCCATGTTTTTCATAAATGATCTTATATAGCACAAAATATTCCTGTTAGAATAAAGAAGTAGACTAATTAGTTGTATAAGCGAACCTGTGTTCAGGCTGAACCCCCAGTTGCCCAGTTGTGTGCACAGACCTTTAGAAAATAGGATTTGCACATGATTGACCGAAACGAATAAAACTCATCTCTCGCTCAATAGTATAATTTTATTGGAATCCAAATGCAGATAAGTAAAAAATAAAAATACAAATATATATATATCTATATAGATCTATATCTATATAGATATAGATCTATATATATGCAAATATATGGAAAAAGATGTTGTTCACCTAGCAAAGTGAATGTTAGTGAATTATTATTATTTTTTTAATACCCAATCATGTACTAGGGGGGGGAAATAGTTTTTTTTTTTTAATTTTCCTTCCACATTTTTGGACATTCCAAATAAAATCAGCTTTCCCTTATATGCCCTTACGGTAAACACTGTGCAAAGTACTTTACTGGGTGAACAGCCTCTAATCCCTTAGTAAATCGAGCCCAAAGTGTCCCTTGAAATGACATGAAAGTTCTGGCTTGCCATGCTTTGTCCAGCAGTGAGTGCTATCACCCATGGGATCGGGTTGTGTGCTGTACAGGGGCTCTTTGCTCGGAGTCTCAGTACAAGTCTATGGAGTCTCTGGCCGGTCTGAAGTCTGACAAGCTCCCTCTTTTCTCGCTGACTCTGTCTCCTGCACAAAAGGATCTTGTCTTGTGAACTCTCTTTACCACTAAACACAAAGCTAACGTTTACAAAAGCCAGACAATGTCTTCAAATGACTTCTAGAGGCCTTTTCTTTTCACTCCTAGCGTCATTTGTTGTATTCACATTGAGAAAAAAACGCTCTGGGTAATTGGTTTTGATAGGACATTCATTATATTAACAGAAGCTGTTTGGGATGCTAATTGTCCAATATTGTTATCTAGCGCCGATACCCTACCGAGCTCCACATTCCCAAAATGAGTACACATGGTGTATATGTAAGAATGGGAAAAATATTACATAACTTGCTTCTATAAAGAGATATATTTAGCTAGGAATAGGAACACCCTGTCCATTGTTTGTAGCTCTTAATACTAATATAAAAGTTGATTGTTTGCACAACGCTCACCATTAAAAACATTTTCAGATCATTTCTGATACTAGATGTCTGTTGTTTCCTGATGCAATCTATGACTCAAGTTTGTGCAGTAATGTTGCAGGGCAGTTTGAAACAATGTAGACATTCCTTGTATACTTTGTAGCTCTAGTAGGCATTTATTAACTTTTGCTAAAACGATGTATTACACCTTATTGTGGAGCTGCAGGTTCCAGCAAACTCATGGTGGTTGTCACAGCTGCCATAGCCCTATGCCTGGAATCAGTAGGGAATGCTGGTACATGTAGTGCCTCAGCAGCTGTTTTTTCTACAGGTTGCCTGTGCCTGATTGATCTGCCTTGCTCCGTAGTTGTAGATGGAATTGACTAAACAAACAGATGTGTGATAACCTGGGTGCCTGTATGACCACAGTGACCATCCTCCTCCTCTACAAGGAGCCTTCACTCATCACAGACGCTGGGCTATCTGTAGTGCAGCAGAATAATGTCATTAACTCTCTAATATACACTAGGAGCAAACTGTTAATCAAAGGCTATTCCCATCATTAGGGAGATAAAGCTAATGATTTGTGAAGACTGGAGGATGAAGAGGCAGACAGACAGGCAGACATATCACCTTATCAAGCTATCCTAACATCTCCCAGAGAGACCTGGAGACTGGCTGACATCTCCATACAATACCATGGCATGGGGGATTTACACAAAAATGCCATCTTTTACTGCACTGTAACTTTCTTTGAGCCCCTTCCACGCCATGTGCACTGATGGAAGATTGACTTTTTTTTTTTGCTGTTTGCATTTCTTCCCTATGAAACAACAGAGCGTGTATTAGGGCTGCTTTGGGAAAGGCATGGTGGGGCAGGGGGATTGTTCAAGCTGAATGGGCTGCTGTCCCTGCAGGGCTCCTTGATGTGAGTTAACCTCCTGAATGGTCCCCTCCAGCCCCTTGCCTTTGATCACACCGCTGCTGGCGCCTAAAAACAACATCACTTGTCTGCCTATTAGAGCCACTGACTAATCGTGACAGATTGTTTATACTCGCAATTAGCAATGCAGACGCTTCCCTGAGAAGCCACTAAACCCTAGCAGAGGGACTGTGGACCACTGAGGGCCAGGGAGACAGGGCACCCCCGTTCCCACCAGCAGGCAGGGGGGCTGGAGATGGGCGCTCACCTACAGTCTGCACTGATAGAGGGGTGCAACAGCGCTTGGCGTCTGTCACTTCGCCATTAGCCCTTCCGCAGGGGGGACAAACTGTGATCCTGTTTTTTTCCTCCATGTGATACTAGATAACATAGAAGGAGTAATATAAAGTTATACAAAGTAAGAGGGGAAAGAAAGAAAGAAAGAAAGAAAGAAAGAAAGAAAGAAAGAAAGAAAGAAAGAAAGAAAGAAAGAAAGAGAGAGAGAAAGAAAGAAAGAAAGAAAGAAAGAAAGAAAGAAAGAAAGAAAGAAAGAAAGAAAAATAATAATTCTTATATTTTAATTATTAATATTGGTGGTAGTATCATCCTTATACATTTCTAATAGTTAAAATTGAGTTGAAGTTGAAATTGAGTTTCCCATCACACATCATCTCGTGTTATCATTTCATGTCCTATGTAAGTACATTTGTATAACTTGGCAGGCAGGAAGAAAGAAAGAAAGAAAGAAAGAAAGAAAGAAAGAGAGAGAGAAAGAAAGAAAGAAAGAAAGAAAGAAAGAAAGAAAGAAAGAAAGAAAGAAAGAAAAATAATAATTCTTATATTTTAATTATTAATATTGGTGGTAGTATCATCCTTATACATTTCTAATAGTTAAAATTGAGTTGAAGTTGAAATTGAGTTTCCCATCACACATCATCTCGTGTTATCATTTCATGTCCTATGTAAGTACATTTGTATAACTTGGCAGGCAGGATAATAGACCCTAAAGCCACACTTCTCTATTCCATATCATTTAATAAATAGATCAATGTAGATTATAATATTATTATTATGATGATTATTATTATCACCATGGCCATCCAATAATTTCCCCTTAATGTATAAGGGGAAACTATTGGATGGCAATGATAAAAATAATAATAATAATAATAAGTTATTTTCCCAGGTCTCAGTAGGTAGGGTGTCCTCCTTGTATACAAGTTGAGCTTTCCCTCCCAGGGACTGTATACAGTGCAGGGACTGATGCTGGATATTTCATTGCCAGGGAGCGGCTCATAAAGACTGCTGCCTATGGAAAAATAGCGTCTGCCCGCTGATATAATTACCTTTAAATGACTGATCAGTCTTTGTGTTTTTAGGAGATTAGAGCCCTGCAGCTATCAATAAACCTGTCCCAGCAAGAGATCAATCATTATATTATGTACTGCTCATTTCCCCACATATGCAATAATATATGTGCATGCATGTGAATGTATAGAGTGCCTTATTTATATTATATCTATTGAACATGTTTATACCCCCTCTCTCTCTCTCTCTCTCTCTCTCTCTCTCTCTCTCTCTCTCTCTTACATACACTCTCTCCTTCACTCTCTCTTATTCTCTCTATTTTATAATGTTATAATGTACTCTTCTATAGTTCTGTTTGATCACATATGCATGCAGAAATATATTCACACACATACAGAAAGAAAGAGCTCCACAGTTCTCTGTAACTACATGCATGTATATATTAGAACACATTTTTTTTCAATTCTGCACATTTATTACACATATTATTAAGTAGATTTATACCTAGGTAATCGTTCTGGAAATGCAGAAAGTCTGGAGTTTAAGTGACACCCTATAGAAAATAGAAATGCAAGTTTTTGTGATAACTTAGATCCTTTTTGCAGGCTTTATACATGTATGTACTAATACTACTGATATGTAATATATATTTATACATTTCTGTACCTATACTAGTGCTGTGTAATCAATCTGTATACATTTCTGTACTTATACTACCACTATGTATAATACATCTCTATACATTTCTTATACTATTGCAATGTAAAACATCTTTATACATTTCTGTACTTATACTACTGCTATGTAATAAATCTCTATATAGTACTGCACTTTTACTATTGCTATGTAAAAAAATCTCTATACATGTATGTGCTTATACTATTGCTATTTAATAAATCACTATACATTTCTGTACTTATACTATTGATATTTAATAAATCTTTAAACATTTATGTCCTTACACTAATGCTATGTTATAAAACTCTATACATTTCTTAACTTATATACTACTGCTATTTTATTAATCTTTATACATTTCTGTACTTATACTCCTGCTATTTTGGAAATTCCTATACATTTCTGTACTTACACTACTGCTATTTTATTAATCTTTATACATTTCTGTATTTATGCTACTGCTATGTAATAAATCCCTATACATTTCTGTACTTATCCTACTGCTAATGTATTCATCTTTATACATTTCTGTATTTATACTACTGATATGTAATAAGTGTCTATACATTTCTATACTTATACTACTGCTGTTTAATAAATATGTATACATTTCTATACTTATACTCCTGCTATGTAATACATCCTGATATACACATATAGACATATAGTATGCATAATGTGTCAACACACACACACTCACTCACATATTGTATTTGTGTTCGTGTGTATTCCAGAATCTATAAAAAGAATACAGTGTGAATGGGTTTGTTGTGGGTAGGAAGAGCCTTGCCCTGCTTTCACAGTAAATGAAAGTTGAAAAGTTGTGTTGGCCAGTGAGGTTGTATTTGTTATGGGTGAGATGTATCATTTTCAGTCGTTTGAAGATAAGGGGGGAAAGGGAGAAGTCAGCCCCTTTGAAGATGGATTAACAGTAATAATAAACACACTAATTATGCTTCATTTGTGTTTCAGGTGATTTTGAGCTGCTGTTAAACAATCCCATTTGCATTTCTTTTCTTTAACAAGTCAACAACAAGGCTGCAAATGACAAAAAAAAGGGCAATTGGTGGCTCCATGAAAGGCTCGGCTCAGCAAAGCTTTGAATGGGAACTGAGAAGCTGCCCCCGGGTCCTATAGTTAGAGATACTTGTGTGTATGTGTGTGTGTGTGTGAGTGGCCATGTGACCTATCAGAGCCCTCCTCCCTCCCCCTCTGCTCTCCCATTGGTCCAGGCTGTCATTGGCTGCGCTTTATTAGTAAGAAAGTGCTGAGTTTCCAGCTTGATATACGACAACGTCCAGCCAGCGCAGGGATTTGCATTGTCGGTCGCCCATGGAAGGTACATGTCCCTGGCTCTTTGAGGTCTAGAAGGAGAACTCTGTATGGCCCCTGGCGTTCTTATGACTTCTGCCCAGCTTGGTGTAAAAGTTGAGAACTCTTCTTTCGGCAAGGCTACCATGCAGACCAGTCTAAAGATGGCAGTGGAGGAAGAAATTGAAAAGCCCAGGACTAATGCTGCTATCCTGCCCTTCAGTGTGGAGGCATTGATGGCTGACAAGAAACCAGGGAGAGACCTCTCCAGCCCAGCAGTGTCCCCACTGGCCGGCACATCTCATAGCCCTAGGATGGGCTCACTGGCAGCAATAGACACCCCCGGCTCCCCTATGTCTCTGAACAGCCATTACTCTGTCGGAGGGATCATGAAACTCTCAGAAGAAGCACTTGTCAAATCCGAGAGCCCTGACGGACAAGACAGGAACCCCTGGATGCAAAGCTCCAGATTCTCCCCTTCTCCTACAAGTAAGTCAACTGAAAGTCAAACTTCTGCTGCATAAGGTGTCTGAAAATGTAAAATGTGTCTTGCATTTTCTAACTTGAGCAAGCATGCATGATCATACATGTGTTTAGTTTTGAGAAACTTTCTAATTAAATGCATTAGGTTGATTTACTATAAAGGGTAGTTTTTACTTTTGCATCTCTGGTCTATAATATTTCTTCAGGTTCAGGATAATCAAAAGGATTTCCCTAAATGTTATGGAGTTTAAAAGTTGAGCACAGGCTATATTGAGTCCTACCGCTATATCTGTATAGTAATATAATAATGAATCATTTCATCCCCCGCAAATTTCAATATAGTGACTTCTGTAAGGTAGGACATTGCTACAAACAAGCTGTTTTTACATAATACATAAGTATTTTTCCGGTGAACAATGTAATTCATTCTTGAGAACTAGAAGAGGGAGAGGCGGAACCACAACATTCTAAAATACAATGTGAAAATTCTAAGCAGAGTCATAAAGTTTCAATCTTAATTTCATGATTCTAAAAATGTTCCTGGTGTTTGTAAATATCAATAATACAATTGTAGTATTGCTCTAACCCGTTTCTCTTTCCTTCTGTCTCCAGGAAGGTTGAGCCCACCAGCCTGCACCCTGAGAAAACACAAAACGAACAGGAAGCCCAGGACACCTTTTACCACCTCTCAGCTGCTGGCCCTGGAAAGGAAATTCAGACAGAAGCAATATCTGTCCATAGCAGAAAGAGCAGAATTCTCCAGTTCCCTCAACCTCACTGAGACTCAGGTGAAGATCTGGTTCCAAAACAGGAGAGCAAAGGCCAAGAGGCTGCAGGAGGCAGAACTGGAGAAACTAAAAATGGCAGCCAAGCCTATGTTACCCCCAGCTTTTGGGATATCCTTCCCACTTGGGACATCACTACCTACATCCTCGTTGTATGGAACCTCACATCCTTTCCACAGGCCAAGTCTCCCCTTGTCACCTATGGGACTTTACACAGCACATGTAGGATACAGCATGTACCACCTCTCCTAGACTCCTTGTGATCTCAGTCACAGACTCTTGGCAAAATAACTTTTACCCACACCATAACCTTGTGTAACTATTTATGAGTTCCTAGGGAATTCATCTTCAGAAATAGCATGTCACTCCAACATGTATACCATTATCGCCTTGTCAGCTGTGTCTGGTTAGTGGGATCCTACCAGCCCGTCCTCAAAGTTCTAATCCATCGAGTTGCAGCCTCATGCAACAATTTTAGCGCAGGGGGATCTGAGCGACAAAACTATATATTGATTAAATCCTTATATATATATA
>NW_017307367.1:227262-229109 GCF_000935625.1 Nanorana parkeri
GTGATATCACAGAATTACACTGCCGATAATTGGATATATATGTGAACGTTTATATCTCTTACATGTAAGAGATCATGTATTTCTATTTAACAGCACTGTCTGTTTGACTTTTTTTGTTTTGTTATTGCAATAATCCCTTTGGAAGGGATTTGTATTATGTAATATACTGTATATTTGAAATTTATTATCATTTATATTATAGTTCTATTTGTTAAATAAATTAATTTTAATGTACCCTTGTGTGTAATTGGGGAAAAGCAACACAAACTATCAAACACTTTAAACGACATCGGCTAGACTTGCAATGCTCAGAGATGCCGAGATATTTAAATCCATACACTTTATAACACAGTATCCATTGATTTCTTTATATACAAGTTATCATTTCGCTTTTGGAACATCAAACTGACTAATCTACCATGCATCTGATACCTTGCATGTAAACCTCAAGCTTTGAGGACAATGTGGCGCCTTCTAAGACGTCCAAAAACCTTTCATATGTGTCATAATACAGTGGGAGAAAAGTGGTCGAAGTAAAGGAGTGGGGAATAAGAAACTGTAAATTATTTTTTTTTGTCGTTTTCAGGTATTTAAACACTTTTTAAATATATTTTGTGATACGAGATTAGTTACCAGAATGAAAAAGTAAGTTTTATTTCTTTAAACTATAACTCATGCACAGCTTTTACAGTTGCTAGCTGTAGAATTATCAGATCACGTCATCTATATGAGTTGTGTTTATCCTGTATTGTGGTGATGATTGGAGCTGGTTGAGCGGCTGCAGAGGCTGGCACAATCTCGGTTTACAGAAATGGCATGCTGTAATTCCCTCTAATAACTGTGTAAGAGGTCTATCAGAACCCAAGAAGTTGTGTTATTTTTCATGTGTACAGCTGACTTCCTTTCCAAACACTGCCATACAAACATAGCTGATGAGCCTATGGTGGCCTAAAATGGCTGCTAAGACAGAATAAAGGACTTTACAGCTAAGTTAAACCCAATGAAATTTACTTTTGAAAAGTGTTATTTTTTTTTTATTTATAACTAGCAACCAGATATTTTGCTTTATTTTATTTTGATCCTTTGCCTTGGGTTGCAAATCCTCTTTCAATCTGGTATTGCTGAACCAGTCTGGGATGATGAAAACGAGGGCAAAGAAAACTTATTATGCAATTGTTATGCATAGTAATAGCTGCTTCATTGTTCAGAGGGTGACATGGGGAGCCTGAATTCTTGCTATGGAAAACAATTTCACTTTTTTTCAATGTTTAATTAAAATAGTGGATCTATCAATAAAAAAAATGAGTTATTTGAAGTGTTATTTTAAATGATAGGTCCAGTTTTAAGGTCAAAATTACTATATCACATTCAATGTGTGAGTAAAAAAGTAACTCTTTCTTGCCCTGAATTAAAAAAACAAAACTGCTCTGAGCTTCATCATACCACTTACAACTAAGGCAAAAGTGGCATGTTCTCTGGCTACCATATGCATTTGAGGTGTTTCATGTCATTATAGACTGCAGAGAATCCTTTGCTTGTACTCAGAGGGACCTTATCAGTGCGAGAACAGGGTCAGCAGGAGGCAAATCCTGCTTACATAATGAGCAAATATGGCTGCCCGGTGTAAACATGTAATTAGTAACTACATATAAACATGCTTTTTTAATGTTAATACACTTTTTGATAACATTATTTACACTTAGCTGATCGCTTTGTAGATCTAAAAAAATATTTATTGTCAAATACCTATAAATGTTAAAAAGGTTATTGTACTCATAGACATAAGACAGCAGTCTGAAAGCTAAAATTAGAGGGGGGGGGGGGGGATTAAAACCACCCCTGGGGGG
>NW_017307367.1:230184-242757 GCF_000935625.1 Nanorana parkeri
ATTAAAACTACCCTTGCAGTGGGACTGCCCCTGCATTGCAAAAGTTCAGCAACTACCCTTGAGGTGAGGCTCCCCCTGCACTGCAAAGGTTCAGCAACTACTTGCAGTGGGGCACCCCCTGCACGGCAAAAATTCAGAAACTACTTTTGCAGTGGGACACCCCCTGCACTGCAAACATTCAGCAACTACCCTTGTAGTGGGGCTCCCCCTGCACTGCAAAGGTTCAGCAATGACTTGCAGTGGGGCTCCCCCTGCATTGCAAAGGTTCAGCAACTACTTGCAGTGGGGTACCCCTGAACTGCAATCATTCAGCAACTACCCTTGGAGTGGGGCTCCCCCTGCACTGCAAAGGTTCAGCAACTACTTTCAGTGGGGCACCCCTGCACTGCAAACATTCAACAACTACCCTTGCAGTGGGGCTCCCCCTTGTTTTTGTCTGAGATAGCTGTAAGTGTAGTTTTTACATACCTTATCCCTTGGCCTCCACAGGCTTCCTCCTCTCCATGCACACATAACCCGAAGTTCCTTCTCTTCTGCGTTCTGTATGGCAGGCGCATTCTGATGTCATCATGTACAATGCAGGACCAGCAGTCCTGCAATGTAAGTGAGGATGCCAAGGGCCCATCCAAAACCCAGAGCCTCAAAGGGAAGAGGTGAGAGCCAACTGCCAGGGGAGCGAGGTGTAATATAAGTATTAACTGCATTTAAAGGTACGCTAAACAAGAACAAACGTGAACAGGGAGCCCCACAGAGTTCACCTTTAAAATATATTTAAAGCCATAAAATGTTTTTTTTTTGTTTTTTTTTTGTTTTTTTCTTGTTTTTGGATTAATAGGTTAGGAAATTTTAGTGACAACTTTAAATGTTGTATTTTCCTATCAATTTCAGTCTCAGTCACAATGTCATGAAGACAAATGGAGAGAACAAAGGATATTGTGTTAGAGATTGGGCACAGGCCTGTCTAAAAGTGCTCTATAGATATTAGAAGACAGTCTCCAGATCTGCCAAACTGGGCACTGATTTAACATCTATGGGTGATGATCACACACGTATCTTTCAACTGATCATTCATTATGACTGAAATTACCAAATTGAATAAGAATCGTAGACCACAGACCCCGTTTCTGATTATTTTTGTAAGCTTCCAATCAATATCAATTGGTAAATCGATCGGCAACTGTGGAATTTTATTGATCGTCTCTGATCCATCTAACAAATATCTGCAGGTGTATCAGACAATCGATCATAATATAGATCGGTTTAATGATTATTTTCAATATGTTGCATTGGTCGATATTTTAATTGATGATGAATCGCTTGTTTGCAAACACTGTTACCTAAATCGATCACAAATCAATACATGTATGGCCACCTTTACATCTATGATGCATGCTACTGGAGGACTTAGGGGGGCAAGGAAATGACACAGGGCACCACCATGCTGTTTGAAGCCAGACACCAAGCTGTCTGAAGTCTGCTCCCCCTACTCATCATAAACAGGAGCACTCACACAATCCGAGCATTCATGTTTAGGGCAGCAGAGGTGCCAGCAGACTTCATAATGCAGTCTGATCGTATGTACATGTCTTACTGTTCTCTAATGTCCATGGCCAGAGTATCATGCAGCTCCCCGAATGAAAAGGAATGACACATGTGCTGCCAACCACTCCATTCTGTCTTCTCACTGAGAGGAGAAAAGGATCGGCTTTGTGATGCAGAGCTATTTCTACAATTTGATAAACCTCTGTTAGTAAAAACTAGCTCTGCATACATTGAAAATGTTTCTCGCCCCCTAGGTGGGATACCTAGGGGCCTGTCTGGGCCCCTAGGTATCTGCTAACTGGGCCTGTCCTCTTCTGAGTGTTACACTTGTATTGAGATTTACTCACCTACCACATAGCACATCAAGAAGGTTACCTGATTTTTCTCTACTGCAGTTAGGCAAGACAGCTAGGTCTCCTTCCTGTCCCCAGCTTGTGATTGGACAGTGCAGGAGCAGCAACAGTCTGATTAGGCCGTCACTCTCCTCTTTCCTCCTTTCAGCATCTACTATGTAATCAGATGTAAATACACAACTCCTAGCTGGCTCAGAGTGCTGCCTCTTCTCCACTCCTTCTCCCTTCTATGAGTTGTTGCTGTATGGCAGATTGCAAGAGACTGAAACCTATTTACAATTGAAAGTATTAAAATGAGTTGTTTTTAAAACACATATATTTTAAATAAATACATAACTGCATTTATTTTTCATTAACACTGGACTTGGGTTTGGATTTATAGCCTATTTCTGAGGGGTGCGGAGGTGGGAAACTTCCCTTTCAGCAGAGCTGGCTCAGCACTTAACTGCTCATATATGTCTAGGGTTTTGGGTTAAGCAGTGTTACTTACCTAATGGCCATTTTCCCGGCAGTTGGAGTACACCACATCTCCCCTGCATTGTATGTGATGACCTCAGGGGGCCTCTGACCACCGGAGTGCAGGGGGGAAGAGACTGCAGGTGCCAAACTTGGGTCAGAGAGAGAGAGAGAGAGTGCAAGAGCAGACATTAGGTATGTGAAATAACATTTTGTCCGGCTATGTAGTTATAAGAAGTTAATGAAATGTATTTGTAGATAGAATCAACAGAAGTACATGAATATGACTCTGTTTTGGCCTCCTGTATGCCTACTGTTAATCCATTTAGAGGGGTCAGCACTCAATCAGGACTGTTCTGCACAGTGTTGTCTGTCTAGTACAGGGGAGATGCCTACAGAAGGGGAAATCAGAGCAATGTACCTAGCTGATCCTTTATTTTCCAATGACAGCATGAGGTGGGTTCTACACCAAACTGCATTGCTGAAGAGTGGGGTCATCTGCAGAAGGGTCTAGGACCTGACATCGCTGTTTGGCAGGGATGCATGGATTACAAAACTGGCTGCACAAATCTACAATTCCTTTGGCATGTAAAGAGTTTACACATGCGTTTTAAATAATGTGTTTACCTGTTTGCCTTGAATTCCACTTCAAGATACCCATAGATGTAAGATGATTGTGCCCAAACTAATCAATAATGGTTGGATAGGGGAACAATGGTCTATAAGCTACCCTTATAGGGGAACAATGATCTATAAGCTACACTTATAGGGGAACAATGATCTATAAGCTACCCGTATAGGGGAACAATGATCTATAAGGTAAGCTTATAGGGGAACAATGATCTATAAGCTACCCTTATAGGGGAACAATGATCTATAAGCTATTCTTATGGGTGAACAAAGATCTATAAGCTACCCTTATAGGGGAGCAACAATCTATAAGCTACCCTTATAGGTGAACAAAGATCTATAAGCTACTCTTATAGGGGAACAATGATCTATAAGCTATCCTTATAGGGGAACAATGATCTATAAGCTACCCTTATAGAGGAATAATGATCTATAAGCTACCCTAATATAATAACAATGATCTATAAGCCCCCCTTGACCTGTACAGAAACTCCCAAAATGACCAATCTCAAAAATCGGTCCTTTGGGACAGTCCACTTGGGTAACCTAAACTTTTACCCATAAACATGAGAATTTTTCAACTGTTAAATGTATTTGTGAATGGAATTGATAGATCTTTGAGCTGCTCATATAGATAAGAGTCACCTCGTCTGGCTGTTTTTGGCAACCTCATATCTGTGAATCATCCCAAATGCTTTCTACTTGCCCCTGTCTGAGAAAGCAATTGACTTGAACAACCTCTGCCATTGGGTTGAGAACCTCTACCAATTGCTATTGTTCCCTTGAGATAGGCAGAGCAGGAGGTCACTGTCTGTGCTGCTCACCTTCTTCTCTCTCTATTCACTTAGGCCGGGTTCACACCATGGGTTAAAGCATGTCACATCATTATGTGTTGCATTACATAAAAGATTTCATTCCATTGACTTTAATGGCAAAATGCAGTTTAACCCACTCAAGAACAGAGACAGGACTTTTTCACAGAACACTCCAATGCAATACATGGGGGTCTATTCACTAAGCTGCCGTAGGCAGCCGAGTGACTAACCGACCCCAAGCAAAGTGAGCCGAACGCTATTCACTTCAGGCTGGTACGGCTGATTTCAGCCGAAGCTACGGCTAGATCCTTCGGTAGCTTAGTGAATAGACCCCATGGTGTGAACAAGGTGTTACAGAAAAGAATGCAAAAAGAGAAATGTGCACATGGACAGGATAATATACAAGATCATGCATAGGGGGACACCAGCACACTTTCAAGCTAGCCAGCATAAAAACCCAAAGCTAATCAAATACTCAGTTTCAACACAGAGGTGTGAAAGAACCCATAAGGACGGTTGGACAAGCATTTACAATCTGACCAATCTCTGAGCTTTGAATGAGTTTTCTATTAAAGTAAAACTAAGCACAATCAGACATACATAAAATCTCATCTAATGTTTACCAAGTTCATGTATTTTAAAGGGTGTAACATGAAACATTGTCACATCGCAGCCCCCCCCCCCTTAGCAGAATTGTGGGGCTCCCCTCCCCACAGGCTGGTGGGGATTTTTTAATTCGACATAGCTGAATGTGGCTCCACCCTCACAGCCATGTCATCCATTTTTTTACAGGAGTTATTAATGAAGAAACTAAAGGTCCCATCACCCACCATAGCAGAGGGACCTATAGTTCTCAACAAGAGTGCATTGATGTCACAGCACTTGTAGTCTATTAGTTCTTCCTTCTGTCCATGCTACTGAATGTCCGTACTGAGGAACAGACATTGACAGAAGAGTCTGCAGGAGCCAGAGCATTGCACTCGTGATCTACTGATTGTGGCAAGCCAGCATGGCAGAGGGACCTATTGTTCTCAATGCAACACAAGTGTGTTGATGTCACCGCACTTGTAGTCTATTAATTCTTCCTTCTGTCCATGCTACTGAATGGCCGTACTAAGGAACAGACATGGACAGTCTGCAGGTGCCAAAGCATTGCACCATGATCCACTAAATGTGGTTGCAATGCTTTACTGGCTCTTATGCAAAATATAGGAAATGCACATTTTTTTGTTTTATAACGAAGCAAGTGAGCATTTTTTTTTCTCTAAAAGGTGGAATTTGCCTTTAAATCTACAGCTTTCATCTTGCAGTCAAAGTCCTTCTTCTTACAGTTCCTGTTATAAGGTGAAAATTGTTTCTCACTTGTGCTCCATCACTGTCAGACTGCAACCCTGCTGGAGACTATAAATGGCCATTCCAAATCACATGGTCGCAGTTTGTCAATATGAGCACTCTGGTCCAGATCAATGATGTGCAGGTGATAATGGAACAAATGCATGTAGACAGGAAGTGGACAAAAGAGCCTGGAGGAGATCAGTAGCACTGAGGTTCAAAAAATTATTTAAAAAAATGGGAAACAGCATTTAATGGGAAAAATAGGAATTACCTATTGTATACACTGCTTTAGCAAACTAAGGGGTCTATTCACTAAGCTGCCGTAGGCAGCCGAGTGGACGACCGACCTGAAGCGAAGTGAGCCGAACGCTGTTCGGCTATTCACTTCATTCTGGTATGGCTGATTTCAGCCATACATCGGGTGGCTTCGTGTGGCTTCGGGTCGGCCGAATATGCTCAGCATGTTCGGCCAACCCGAAGTGCAGAAGGAGTTTGACTCAACCGATCCAACATCTGGATTGGCTAAGCCGAAACTCCGGCAGGCTACTCGCTGCTGTTCGGTCTATTCTTATAGATGCTGAACAGCAGTGAGTGAATAGCCGAATGCCGCTAAACGGCAGTTCTGCTCGGTCCCTCTGTGGCACCGAGCAGAACAGAAAAATAGTTTAAAAAGTAGAAAAAAAATAGTAAACGATTGTGCGGAGCTAGCATTGACAGCTATCTCCGCCCAACTGTTTTCTATTGGCCGGCGGTTCTGCTGCCATAAAAAAAAGAAGAAAAAAAAACATTTGCGCCATAGGAATGCATTGCTAGATTCCTATTGGCTATTTCAATTTGCAATAGCATTGTACCCGCCCTGCTGCTGTCAATTACTAGTGGGGACCTGATGGAGAACTGCAGGTCCCCTCTGCTGATTGACAGCAGCAGTGGGTGGGTGCAATAGCTAGTTTGCTATTGGCTATTGCAAATTGAAATAGCCAATTGGAATCTAGCAATGCATTCCTAAGGTGACATTTTTTTTTTTTTATTCTGACGACAGCCAGATGTCAGAATTAAAAAAAAAAGAAAAAAGAAAAAGCAGTGTTTTTCTCCTGGGTGGCCGGGAGAGGGAGACTCCCGGAGCGCCCAGGAGAGTTGGGCTGTCTGGAGATCAGTGTCCCTGGTTACCTAGTAACCAAGGACGCTGATCTCTCTGCAAGTGGCCGGAGCCATCTGTAAGATCACGGCTGGCTCCGCCCAGCTGTCAGGAGCAGGCTGTCGGCCGACCCATAGCCGGCTGCTCGGCCAGCTTTGGCTTTCACCTCACCTCAGTCGAGCAGAAGCATATGCCATCGGCTTGACTGAGCCGCTCGGCCGACTTCAGGAGCCGTACGGGCTATTGTGAATAGCCTATACAGCAGCCCTTCGGTTCTACGGTCCTGGGGCCGAAGCTAGCCGAAGGATCAGCCGAAGCTACGGCTAGATCCTTCGGCTGCTTCATGAATAGACCCCTAAATGTCATTCATTTAGAGTTTTCATCTACTTTAATGTAGGGCTGCGGAAATTAACGATTAATCCCTCGATTAATCGTTAATTTTTTTGATCGATCAAAATTATTTTGATCGATCAAAGTTGTTTTGATCCGTACTCACCTCTCCGCCGGCTTCCGGGTCTTCCGTCGGAGATCCGGTGACGTCACGGACATCGACGTCACCGGACTCCTCCCCCCTTCCCCAAGTGGCTGTCGGCTAACGAAGGGAAGGGGGAGAAGTCCGGTGATGTCGATGTCCGTGACGTCACTGGACTCCTCCCCCTTCCCTTCTTTACCCTATGGAGCTGCTTGGGCCGGTGAGTAGTGTACACATCCCGGCCGGGAGAGAAACACTTTTTACTGGAAAGGTTTAATCTGCTCAATCGAGCATATTAAACTTTTCCCTGCGATGGTTTTTTTTTTTTTCTTTTCTGACATCGGGAGCCGTGGCCTGACCGTCAGTCAGAAAAGAAAAAAAGGCATACAATTGCATAGCTAGATTCCTATTGGCTATTGCACTTTGCAATAGCCAATAGCAAACTAGCTAATGCACCCGCCCACTGCTGCTGTCAATCAGCAGAGGGGGACCTGAATTTTTCTATCAGGTCCTCTTCTGGTGATTGAAAGCAGCAGGGGGCGGGTGCAATAGCTAGTTTGCTATAGGCTATTGCAAAGTGAAATAGCCAATAGGAATCTAGCTATGCATTCTTATGCCTTTTTTTTTTATTCTGACAACTGCAACTGGCAGAATACTAAAAAAAAAAAGACTCTGCAGATAGCAAAGAAGCTATTGCTTCCTGTGCTATCTGCCATCATTTCAGGGGGGTGCTCTCTCCCAGCCACCCCTAACCCCCCCTCCGCGGATGGGGGGGGAGAGGGCACCTCCCTGAAATGAGAGGGACACCTCCCTGAAATTGCTTATTTCAGGTTGGGATCCCTGGCATTGGCCTATACACATACAGCACAGCAATGAAGTAATAAAATGAACTAGGATCACACTAATCCAGCACGTTATTATTCTGAGTTGCCCCACTTAAGCGGCGGCCATATTGAGTGGGGCACGTGAGATTAATAACGTGCTGGATTAGTGTGATCCTAGTTTATTTTATTACTTCATTGCTGTGCTGTATGTGTATAGGCCAATGTAGTTGGATCTGTATGTGCGTTATAATTAATCGAAATTAATCGATTAATCGGTTTTAAAAAATTTTGATTATTCGAACAGGGAAATTTTAATCATTACCAGCCCTACTTTAATGCACTGCATAGGCTCAGCTCAGCGGAACTGATATGGACAAATGACAAATAGCACCTTGCGCCAAACCCCGTGTAGCTGCAAGCACTATAAGCAGTGTTACCCTCTAAATGTATCAAATTATATTAATGAATGTGTAAAGTGTTGTCACAGCGCTAAAGGTTTGAGATAAATATGAAAATTTTCATATATTTCATATTTATCTCAAACCTTTAGCGCTGTGACAACACTTTACACTTTTACTTTACACCTCTCATAGCAGCTTTAGGATCATTATTTGACTTTTAGTTTACTTTCCAAAAGCGCAGATTTTTTGTTGCAATCATATTAATGAATGTGCTGCGCTTCAACTAGAACAATAAATAGACAAGTCTCTATAATAAGTAAGTGCTAAACAATACATGCAATCAACGTGTTCACAAATGCTCTTCTTGTAATAATATCCCTCTGGAAAGTTCAGTCATATATTCCGTGTTCAGATGTGCACAAATGTGGAATCACACGTATAAGATCGATTGGAGATCCTATAAAGCGATTTTAGACCTGCCTAGGTCTGCTTATAAGGCGAGCGGCCCACTAAGAGGGGTGAGCACCTGGGTGATAATTGGAGTTGACGTATGGACTTTGTTTAAAGAGCTTTCACTGTGGTAGGATAAAGAGTGTGGTCCACTTGGGACAAATCTTGAGCACTTTATACGTGTGATTCCACATTTGTGCACATCTGAACACGGAATATATGATTGAACTTTCCAGAGGGATATTATTTAGGATTAATATTTACAAGAAGAGCATTTGTGAATACTTTGATTGCATGTATTGTTTAGCACATACTTATTATAGAGACTTGTTTATTTATTGTTCTAGTTGAAGTGCAGCACATTCATTATTATAATTTGGAATTTATATGGACTTCTCCAGGAGGTGGGGTAGTAAATGAAGTGCAGTGGCGAGCTGGCACCATCTTATCATTGGTGTATCGGTAGCAACTGTAGCTCTTGTTGTCTTTGGCTACTGTAAAACAGGAACATCTGGCCGAGCTGACCGTTCCTGTTAAAGTGTATGCAAACTGTAACAATGAACTTCTCAGATACACTCCCTTTGCCCCATTAACACCTGTGTAGCGCAACATTGCACATTGCGTTTATGCACGTTTGTGTGACAAACGTGACAAAGAAGCTCATCTACCTTTTGGGGTTTTGAGCGTATTCCATCGGTGAGTTCTTTGCACATGAGAAACGTGCATCTTGTTCAGCACTTTTGGGGTGCTTACCAATAAATGACACACTTTTTTTGCACATTTCATGAATGCGTGTAAAGTCGCTGGATTTTGCACGCTACACAAGTGTAAATCGGGGCTTTAGTTCCCGTTTACACCTAGGCGTTTTGCCGCTCAAACGTTAGCACAACAAAACGCTCAAGGCAAGTAATCCTGTTCATTTCTATGACCTCTGTTCACACCTGAGTGTGAAAACTTTGTGCTGAAAACTTTGTGCAACCAATCGCGTGACAAAATGCGCAACTAAACACGCAAAAATGCTTGTAACTCACATTTCAAGGCGTTTCCCATTGAAGTCTATGGGACCTAAAAGCGCTGTAATCTGCCAAATAGTAGCTCATGTACTTTTTCCAGCGACAGGCCTTTCTCTGCTTGCGACAAAACACCCTGGTGTAAACAGGGGCCATAGAAATTAAATGGATTCCTTGTCTTGAGTGCTTTGCCGCTCTTAGGTTTGAGCAACAAAATGCCTAGATGTGAACAGAACCTCATGTCTGTTAAATATACCATTGAGAATGTTCTGTAATAGCAGTTTAAGAAGTGCAAAAATAACCCCATTGATTCTGCAAGAAATCTATAGTGAGCTAATACCATGTGCTTGCTGCCTCAGTTAGTACTCTTTCCAGTTCTCTTTGTGGATAAGAAAGACAACACTTCTCCTCTATAGATACAGTACAGTGAGTGTTGTCACCCTAGAACAGGAAGCGTGCAACTGGCAGGATCACCTAAAATAATAGGAAAAAAAAACTAATGCAAATGTTACATCCAAGGACTAGTCATCTGCAATATGGTAGTTTTGCTCTCAGGTTTGTATTTAAAGTGACAATAAACTCAGGAGTTTAATCTTACAAATACATCCAAGTACCTTAAAGTGACATTAAAGTCAGAATTGTTTTCCCCTTCCCAATCCTGCTGTAAGGACTTACCTTAAATGATGCCTCTTCATTCGATCATCTTCTTCCTTACTGTAGTTTTTAGCTGTCCCTCCAGCGCTGGTGCGTGTCTCTGATCCAGTGCTGACTCCTCTGTCCTCTTCTTCTCTCATGTACCACGGTGTCTGTGCGGGTGCACGCTACTCCATAGACTTACCTTGTGTCTCTCCTCGTCTTCCGGCCGAACATCTGAAGTGCGCATGCGCAACCCTTTAACTATGAACAAAAATATATCTTATTTGTGTATCACTCGGCTGTAGATCCCTAAATAATCTCTGAATTGGTGCTGACACTGTCCTTCCTTCTGGAGGGGGGCTACTTTTGTTCCCCATGGTCCCTTTGTGTGTTGTAAAGTAGTCACAGCTCCAAGCTCACTCCCGCTCCCATGAAGGGCTACAATCTCATGTTTAGTTTACTAATTTGTATTCAGATTGTAGTCCTTCACAGGAGTGATCTTGGAGCGGTGGCTTTTACTACACACACAGGGACCATGGGGAACAAAAGTAGCCCCCCTCCAGAAGGAAGGACAGTGTAATTATGAATTCAGAGATGATTTGAGGATCTACAGCCAAATGATACACAAATAAGATACATTTTTGTTCATAGTTAAAGTGAAAGAGCAGCAAAGAGAAGGGAAACTACCATGGATTACAGTAAGGCACACATTACAGTATTGGTTTATGTTAAAAAAATCTGAGGGTTTAATGTCACTTTAAGGTACTTGAATGTATTTTTAAGATTTCACTCATGAGTTTAGTGTCACTTTAATGGCTCCTTGGAGGAGACTGTAGTTGATCAACATATCCAACTGCCCTGTGTTAACCTGCACATACAAGCAACCTCTGATACCTATTGTTATTTAAATAACTTTGGGTGGATTTATCAAAACTGGAGGATACAGAATCTGGAGCAGTTGTCCATGGCAACCAATCAGCTTCTCTCTGCCGTATGAAGCACTGGCCTCTTATCTGCAGCGTTTGAAGATCATTGAGTTTGGACATCGCCTGGCTGTAGATTAGATCGTGTACTAAAACCTTGATATGGGAAAGCCACGGAGAAGATCAAAAGACAGAAGTCAGAGGAAAGTCCTGGGGCAAATCAAGGAACTCCATTCATGGCATTGTCAGAGAAAGCATTTTTCATGCTTGTCACACACCTTTTCAGGCTCTCTCCTGAGCTTTGAGACTATAGAATGATGGGAACCCCTAGGCTAAAAGTCCGTCCTTGCTCAATTAAATCCAGATGAGAACAATTAATAAATAGCTAATAACAATAAGTTGGGAATCACACGCTTGAGTGCTTCATCTCAATAGGAAATTCGCATACAAAGGAGGAAAAAAAGGATTTGTCGGTTCTTTTAAAGGGGGAATTTGGCTTTTCTTTCATTCCTTTTTTTTTTTTCTGGCCCCAGGCAGAGCACAAAATAAAACACACTTTTGTGTCTTTTACATCCACACTGGTCAACACACGGCATGTATATGGGTTGGTTATCACACAATATATTCAATACATAAATCCATCACCCCATGCTTATACACCCTACAAGACACATCACACTATACAAGACACATCACACTATACATATATACATATACCCTCTATATATAAGAAACATCACACTATAAATATACATCGGACATATACAAGGCATATCACACTATACATATACACCCTCTGTGTTTTAACACAATATATACAACAAACAAGCCAGACATATACACAGAAGACCATCACATCACACATGTATACATACAAGGTCACCATACTACACATATAAGTACACAGGGTCTACATAGCAGAGATAAACACACACTGGGTCATCACACAGCACATTAACATACACACATACACATGAACTCTTATTACACAAGATATACACACACATATAATATCATTACAACACACCAGTGGGTGAGGGTGCATTACTAAAGGTGTATGCAGTTCACTTTGCAAAGTGAATGTTGACTTAGCTTAGTGCATAAGGTGATGTTGTGTTCACATTAAATAGGAAATCATGTGTAAGGGAAATGTATACTGAAAAAAACAAGACTTTGTTTGTTTCTAGTTATCTTTTACACATTCTCATAACACAACACAGTCCGATTACAACACAAGTACACAAAGTTCACCAGAAGACATACACACATACTTACCATAAATAATTATTTAACAAAGGTGCATAAAACGCAATGAACACAATACAGGACCTATTGGGGACGGGGCAGCAAGTACTGTTTTTATGAATTGTTTTTTTTTGTTGGGGGGACAGGTATAGTTCCAGGACTTTCCCCAGAGGTGGTGAGGGAGCTTTTCTCATTTTTTTAGGTCGTTGAAGTAACTCCATGTGGACACTTTTCACTGAGTTTTAACTCTTTTCCAGCCTTTACAACTTTTTTTTCAGTGTTTCTTTTTCTTCAATTGCAAATTGAAACTTGTATCAACTGATAGGAAAGGTCAGCAAATAAATGG
>NW_017307367.1:242843-268341 GCF_000935625.1 Nanorana parkeri
ATACACTGATTTCTCCACTCTGCAATAGTTAAATAGACTTAGCCCAGTTCTTGTTATGAGAAGTGTGTGTAATGTGTGATATTACCTATTTATATTGAGCACTATCTACAGGTTGTAATGTGAGTCCTCACACCAGACTAGTCCTATCCGTAGATCAGATCACATGACTCCATATATAATACTGGTAGGAGGACTTATATCACACGTGTAATATCACAAGGTGTAATTATAAATAAGAATATAATGTAATATAACAGCATATGACAGGTTAAAATACAAGCATATAACACTTATAAGACATTTGAAATATGTAGTACTCTGGCCATCCTGTGTGTTTCATTGTGATAAAACCTACAATTATTTATTAGTAGTGTAATGTTATTCTAATTATAGAATGGTAAGTTTCCATGAACTCCTCTATTTTACACAGCGATATGGGGCAGCACATTGATATAGAAGAACACTGACACAAGTGTGTTATAATGAAATGCAACAATTCACCAGTTCCACTATGTGATACAAATTATAATACAACATAATCATGTTCTACAATCTCACAGTTATACAACGTTACAAACATATAATCATGAAGAAAGTAATAAAACAAACTAAAAACGTTTGTTACAGTTCAATATAAGAAAATTACTCATTGTAAAGACCAGACGATGTCAAATAAAAAAAGAAGGAATATTAAGCTGTTCATGTACTGCTGGCACAATGTTCGTTTATTGTATTATTGTTCAAATATACAACACATACGATGTATATAATTAGCAACAAAAAAAGCCACTTTGACAAATAAGAAATTGTAGATTACAAAAAGTACTAAGAAAAATTGTGTGACTCAAAATAACAAATTAGATTTAAACTATAATGCTTCTAGTGTATGTTATGACATGGCAGCTGGTATCTTTTTGGCAACTAAGGACAACAAATACATTTTATTGGATTATTTGGAAATAAGTGATTTAAAGGTTCCCTGTGTTCACTTTCATTAGCCAATCAGGTTCTGTGAAATAAAAACTATTGCACCCCCTGATTGTGTATCTAAGGTGACTACAAGCTAAAGTAAAACAAATATTTTCCTAAATCAAAACACATCTTCCTCTGCTCTATAAGATATATATTGATGCCCATGTGCTACAGTTTATTATTTATCATAAATATAAAACATGCATAAAAATACAATAGTTTCAAAGGCAGTTTTATGACATACAAACGTGCAATAATACAAATGATGTCATATCCTGTAAATGTCAATTATTACAGTTTTATAGCTGTATAGATGAAGCTGACACTTGAACTGATGTGAAATGTTGTTTAATAATGTCATAAAAGGTAACAATATAGCATCAGGCGTTATAAGGTCAGTGTAATAAAACCAGGGAGCGAGAGGGAATGACAGAACCCATAATGTACTAATAGATCTCAGTGATACCGGACAGAGGAGGCTATATAGTGTTTAATACACACAGATACAATCATCGCAGGTAAAAGTAAACGGAAGACAGTACACGCATGCAAGGGAGAGAAAGAAAGAAAGAAAGAAAGAAAGAAAGAAAGAAAGAAAGAAAGAAAGAAAGAAAGAAAGAAAGAAAGAAAGAAAGAAAGAAAGAAAGAAAGAAAGAAAGAAATTGAACAAATGTGTTATATTAAGATTAATAGAAAGAAAATAAAGATGAATAGATAAAAATTACTTTAAACAAATAGGAGACAGATGGCGAAGACAGAAAGAAGATAGATAGATAGATAGATAGATAGATAGATAGACAGACACAGATAGCTAGAAAAATAAATAAATGAAGAGACAGATAGATAGGTAGGTCATTTACATATAACAGATAGATAGATAGATAGATAGATAGATAGATAGATAGATAGATAAATAGATAGAACAATATAGACAGATAGGTAGATACATTGATAAATAGATAGAAAAAAAGATAGATAGATAGATAGATAGATAGATAGATAGAAAAATATAGACAGACAGATAGGTAGAGATTGGTCATACACAAAAAAATTGACAGATGATAGATAGATAGATAGATAGATAGATAGATAGATAGATAGATAGATAGATAGATTTCTCCCACACACTAGTTTATGGTGCACATGACCCAGGTGTATGTTCTAGACGTGTAGTTATTATAACTATTCCAGTCATTCATCTCTGTCCATTCTCTTCACATTGCACTTCATGTACTATAGGAGAGTGTCGCCGGAGCGCTTCAGGTTGTCAGGTATGAAAGGGACAATTAAAATATCAAACAGAGACAGGAACAATAGAAGGAAAGAAGGAAACAATGAGAGGATCTAGTGAAGGTGAGATCAAACCGTCCACGTTAGTAATTGTCTCTTTCTTGCATGTGCTGGGCATCTCCTCCTTGTACCTGATGATCGCCATCCTCTTACCGTTTCCCTGGACCAGTGACAGTCCCTTTGATGTGCAGGAGCCCGTCCTTGTCCTACACTCTGTCTGCCATATACTTCCAGGACTGATAACTGAAAATACTGAGCGTCCCATAAATCAGGCGTATGAAATAAGCAGAAACTGCCTGATCTGGCTCCCATTATACCCCAGCAGTCTTGTGCAGTCCACATACCAATGCAAGCTTCCAGATCTGATAGTGCTTACCGGTGTGTGAGATGGGGAGAGCACTGCCCAATGCATATCACAGACAGAAATACAGAGAATCATATTCACTATTCATATCATCATTATTACATTTTATTGATTACAATAACACTAAACATTCTTGATAAATGATTGGTTGTCTTAGCCTTTGTAGAAATTGTTACAATTAATTGTCCTTTCTCTTTGTCATTAAAAAGTTGAAGATTTGCAATCTAAAACCATAATAATTGATGATAACAGTCGCATTTGTTATGGATTAGTGGTAAGAAGTATCAGCTCAATCGATTTTAAACTAGTACAGTGTTTATGTATGTGAGTTCTATGGTTGGTTTCCGATTATTTCTTGCAGGAAATAAAATCACAATACAGGGAACCAGCAGCAATCACAACGTATGAGGACTAGAATGATGAGAGTCAAAATCTCTTGTTATTTACAAACTAAACATATCTGGAGAGTACTATTCAATCTGTCACTTTGGGCACAATTCATTGAATTATTACTTAACACACCGGCAATTTGCTAGCATATTATAAAGTTTGAATGACCATTTTCTAGCTAGAGTTTTAACACTAAGTTTGCATGTTTTTTTTTCTAAAGGTACTTGTAAGACAATATAAATTAGTTGTAAAGTTGTGGAAGATTTATACATTTTTCATGCTGAGTTCTGTATGGTAAAACCCAAGAAGCGGCTCCTAGTTGTGTTCTATGGCTCATTGGATTTCTCAGAGGTAAGGGCGCCACCCAGAGGTTCTTTAGGAAAATGCAGGTAGAGAGATGCAGGCATGCTGGTTTGCTCAAGTTGCCCACCTTGTGGAGCCAGGCAGCACTGATAAAGTGTAGCATGCCATATTTGTAAATGTCACTACACTTTCCATGAATGCCCATCCTTTACAGTGCTATGTTTTTGTCACAGAAATGACTTCAGACAGAATGTGCTATGGATTGTCATAAGGTCAGGTTTGTGTCACACTGGCACACCTTACCAGTGATAGAATGGCTGGGATGCCCTTGCCACTTTATGTCATAGAAGTCAGTATCTTGCAAGCCAAAATGTCAAAATGCTGCAGAATCTGAATATCTAGTGAGGCAGCAGCAGAGTTACATTTTGCTGGTCAAGCCAGTCAGGGAGTAATACAATGGAGAAAGTAAGAGGATCTAAGCCAGCGACAGAATCACCAGTGTGACATGTGCTTAGGTGCAGGTGATAGGTAAGCGATTGAGCTTCTAGAACGCCTGCCAAACTTTTTTTGTAGAAAAAAAAGAGAGGAAAGGGGAGAGAACCCCTGTAAGGTTACTGATTGCTTTCTGTCCATTGACATGACCATATATTTATGTTAGGTGTTAAGTTAAATGCTAATTTTATGGATCAGGTTAAGGGTTAACTGTTCGGTTTGGTTAAGTGTAAATGTTCCAAGCCTAATTGGAAGGATTAGGTTAAGGGGCTAATTGTAAATGTTTAAATTTAGGGTGAAGCATCAAAGTTAACAATCAGCAGGCTATTTACTTAATCCAATGCTAAATAGATAAAAAAAAGAAAAAAGGAACACTCACTGACTTCACCAGCTGCAGGCACTATGGAGCAATTCATCCTAACAGGTCATAGTAGAAGCACTGACTAAAGTGATCCAAGTTCTTCTCTCAGCAGCTCAGCTCCTCATTTCCCCTCCACACAGTGACTTGCCAGCCTTCCAGCTTTCTAATCTATAATCTAAACCCAGAGCAGGTGATCAGGTACAGGTAACCCCCGAGCTGAACTAGAGAAATCAATTAATTCCCATCTATGCTAAACAGCATGGATGGAGAAATGGCTCGATAGCTACTGTATTCAGATATCCAGCTCCGATGACTGTTTCAATATCCAAATAGTGAGTGCATCTGATTAGATTTGGGTCATAATCCTAATGTTTATAGCATTCTTCAATTGTTATCTCCCACAGATTTGCAAAATAATCCTCAAGGACCCCTCAATGAGAAGGCTCAGCATGCAGGACTATTATACTTCATGCCTGGAGAGTCACAGTACAGAATGGTAGTAGGTGCAAAATATTTCAACACCCAGCAATCCATTACAAATGATGTCCTGGTCAATGATCCCTGTTATGTCCCAGCCATGATGTCATAGCGAAGAGTGGTGAAGGATATGGAGGTAAGTTACCAGTGTACACCAATATCAGACAGATTCCTTTGTTATCCCACAAATGCCAGTGCCTGGGTGGTGGTAGCTGGGGAGGATGGTATTTTAATACTCTCATTAGCACCAATGGTTAGGGGGATAGGGGAATGGTGGGATGGCATTTATTACTAATGGCGGGGAAGGGGGTATCTTTTATTACTCCTACTGACAGGGGCATTTTTTTACTTCCACTGACCACTAAAGGGGGGCATCTTTTTAATTCTACTGATCATAAACGCACATTTCTCACCCTATTGAGGGGCATTTATTACTCTTACTGAACACTGACATAGGGGCCTTTTTTTTTTTTAACTCTTCTTCACCACCAACATAAGGACATTTGTAGTCCTACTAACCTCCGATGCCAGAGCATTTTTTTTATTACTACTTGACACACTCTGGTCCCCAAATTGTGTGATAGGTAGGGGTGAACTAGCTCTTTGTTTAAAAAGTTTGAGGACCCTAACTTCAGAGCATTTCGTGCTGGTGAATGGCGGAAGTTGTATGGCACCGACCTGACTACATAAGGTCCCATAGTTATTGGACATTGGTCCCTGGTAAAGTATCAATATGTTCTAGTGGTAAGTAACCAACACAAACACAGGAAAACCATACAAACTTCATGCAAACAACTCCCCGGGTGGGAAACTGTATCCGGGACTGCAGTGATGCAACCAGTGAGTCATCCTCCAGTCCTGAGGTTTCATTTATTGCAACAAAATGTAGCGTCCCCGTTGCTTAGTATAAATACGTTGTTAAAACATCCTGAATCTCCTACTGGCATAATTATACATTTAGTAATTTTTATTTAACTTTTATTAAGTTACATTTGTTTCAGATTTACAAATTCCCTTTTTCTGGCTCTCAGAATAAATTAACAAAGCAAGAGAGCTCTTGTGAAATTAGACATTAAAGGAACGAGGGAATCCCAAAGTTCAAACTAAACAGCCATTAATCTGGGTGGTATTATTATTAAACTAGAAATAGTTCTGTTTTTTTTCTTTTCTTATTTCATCTTCTTTAATCTCATTTCTTCTGGTCCTTCCCCCTCCCTTTTCATCATCTCACAACACTGTGAGGTTATTTACTAAGGCAGGAACAGACAGGGGCTATACAAGATAGGTCTAGTGTGAAGTGAGTTGAAATATATTTGTCAGCTCTCATTTTTTTTTTGTAAAATGTATTCTGTAAGCTATGGAACTGGTTAAGTGAAGTACTTTTGCGGTCAAGAAGAAAAAAAAAAACAACAAAAAACTAGGGGCATATTCATAAAGCAACAAATGTGACTTTCATCAAACATTCACTGGTAGTGAATCAACCACTGGCATTTAAAACACATGCACATGCAATATTTGTCTGTAGTGAATGTATAGGGAATATCTGGTTTAGTGTGTTAGGGCTCATGAGTGGCAAGGTCCTACATAAAATCTTGTCTGTACATTGTATGTATATTTCATATATATTTGTATTTGTGCTACTATTTACAGCATGGAGTGTATAGCACAGCATAGAGTGTAAAGTGCAAATGTGCCATATTTTCCCCTATTGATTGCTAAACAGCTCCTGCTGCCTTGTGTCCTTCATTGCTAGGGCACTAGGTGGCTCCTGCTGCCTTTTATCCTTCTTTGCTAGGGCGCAAGGTGGCTCCTGCTGCCTTATGTCCTTCGTTGCTAGGGCACTAGGTGGCTCCTGCTGCCTTTTGTCCTTCATTGCTAGGGCGCTAGGTGGCTCCTGCTGCCTTATGTCCTTCGTTGCTAGGGCACTAGGTGGTTCCTGCTGCCTTGTGTCCTTGTATCCTTCATTGCTAGGGCACTAGGTGGCTCCTGCTGCCTTATGTCCTTCATTGCTAGGGCTCTAGGTGGCTCCTGCTGCCTTATGTTCTTCGTTGCTAGGGCGATAGGTGGCTCCTGCTGCCTTATGTTCTTCGTTGCTAGGGCGCTAGGTGGCGCTTGCTGCCTTATGGTCTTCATTGCTAGTGCGCTAGGTGGCTCCTGCTGCCTTATGTCCTTCATTGCTAGGGCACTAGGTGGCTCCTGCTGCCTTATGTCCTTCATTGCTAGAGCACTAGGTGGCTCCTGCTGCCTTATGTCCTTCATTGCTAGGTCCAGCATATACTCTACTGTTATAACATCAGCATTGTAATAGGAACACAGTTGTTTTTGAAAATGCAATCAAAGCTTACTTGAAAAAAATCCCTTTTATGTAGTGAGTGCTGCCTTATGTCCTCCCATCACTTTCACCAACTTCCTGGATTCCCACTGTGCTTTCCATCTCTTTCCCTGCTGCTTGATGTGATGCAGTCTTGATTTCTGAAGACTACATAGCCCATCATGCATTGCTTCCAGCAAGTAATAATAATGTTACATTGTTCAGCTGCTGAATTGTAGTGCTGATGGCAGGCTCTGTGAGAGTGGTGACATGAGAAATTACATATTCACAGGGCTGAGTGAAATTGTGTCAGAGGAAGTACATCCTATGGGCATCTTCAATAAGCAGATTTACAAGCTTCTACATAGATATGGTTATTAGGAGTGGGATAGAACTTATGGAAATTCAATATACAAATATAGATTTCTTTTTAGTTTTTCACCATAGATTTGCTTAAAAGCAACTCTTGTATACGAAAAGTATGGGGGCTGACATTGCTGATCTCTACTTTGAGATTATTAGCTCCCTGGCTTTCATGTTTATATGACCCTTGATTCAATACTAAACTAGAAGTTGGATTGTTCTGAAGGACTCACATTTGTAATCTTATTTTATTTTTTTATGTTTTATTTCCTTATTAATTGATATATTTGTATATTTGTTTGGTGTGCTACTTGATGTTAAATATGTCTGAGTGTTATTGTGCACATTTAGGATATTCACTGGCATATTAGATGCTGCATGTAATTGATTTTAACTATTATTTATATCTTTAACTACTTATCAGAATAGTGCGGCACATTATATATTATTTTTGGTACTTGTGAACAGTTCATTTTAGTGCTAGCAGCTTTAGATTATTTCAGAGGAGGTTTTAGTTTTTTAGGTTGGGACTTTTTCACTATCCCTTCCTATTATCCTGAAAATGTATTTCATGACTCATGACCCCCTCTAGTGGTGACAAGTTGTGCTGCATCAATTTAAAACATCCTCCCAACCAGATCTATAATGTGAGCATATCTCCCAACTTTTTGAGACAATAAAAAGGGACACCATTTAGCACAAATGCATGTAGGCAAAGGACACAACTGCTGCTATATCCCCAGTTATGCGGACTGGTATGAATTAATATGGAAAAAAGTAATTTGGTAAACCAACAAGTGCATTTTTTCACCACATCTTTCCTTTATAATGGCTTTTCAAGATAACAAATGAAACATTTCAGAGCTTGGGTTAAAGATTTAGTGCAGTCAGGGCCGGCCTTAGGGGTGTGCGAGCAGTGCGGCCGCACAGGGCGCCATGGCAACAAGGGCGCCGTGCGGCCGACACAGCTCGTCCTGGGGGCGGCTTCTCTCCCCCTCACCGCTGGGCGCTGGCCATCCGATATGACAGCGATCTGAGTGCAGTATAGGGCACTTGGTATTTAAAGAGTGCATTATTTTTTTATTTTATTTATATAACAGTCTATCTTTCAGACTAAAAAGAGGGACAAAGGAGAGAGAGTTGGGAGTGGCATGTGTGTGGCAGTGCTCATATGACTAGCAACAAAAGGATAAAAGAATAATGAACGACAAGTTTTCATGATTTTATTTTTTTTCAGGAAAAAATTGGCATGTATGAGTGGCATGTTTACATGGAAGTACAGACATTCATGTTACCAGCAAGCATGGTTCCCTAACTGACATGCCAAAGTGCATGTGCAAAGCATATGCTGTAGTTCTTGTTTGCAATACACACTGAACATCAAAATAATGCTCTTTCGGTACCTTATATGCAGGCAAGGTTTACACGCACACACACACACACACATACACACACACACACACACACTGTGGCAAATCACACATTGTGACAAGCACCATGATTATTTGTAAAAATATATAAGGAGCAGTTAAAAAAAAAACCTATGCAAGCTCTCAAAGCAAATAAGGCAACATGAATACAAGTATTTAAAGCCCAAATAACTTTTAGTTTAAATTAGCTAAATATTTTCCAGATACATACAAACAAAAGGTATGAAAAGTATTACAGCTTGTTTACTGTAGAAAAAACAGCCACCGCCTCAGTAGAAAAGCCTGTCCCCTGTCCTCATGACCCTTGCTCTCTGTGTGGAAGAGGTATCTCTGCACAGGTCAGACATGTCTCCTGCGGAGTCAGACCTATTGTTCTGAAATCAGCAAAGCTTATGCTTCCTTCTGATTGGAGAGTTCTGGCTTTCACTCAGCAGGGAGTGTGTTGGACCTCTGCAGAGAGGGACCACTGCTTCAATACAGGTGAGCTAGGGTCATTCAATGCAGAATGCTGGCAAGGGACAGCTTTTCTATGAACCTGGAGTCTATTATTATTACTATTTAAAGTGTATTTCCACTTTTGCGCTCAAAATTCAGAAAACTCCCACTATATGTATACAAGGTTTAATATTTTTGTAAAAAATATTTCTACCTTTTAGATGTGTCGGTGTTGCCTGCCCACACTTCACTCTCAATTTCAGTGGCAGCGCAATCTGTCCCCATAGAAAGACATGGGGCAGACCTAGCTCCCCTCATTAACATACAACGCTTCTAGATCTTTAACCCTTTGTAGGATAGACAGTGTTCCAATCTAGTTTACAACTGAGAATGAGATCTAGCAGCACAGTACACACAGGGTTAATTATGTTACCATAGATCTCCCCACCCCTTTTGTATACCAGAAGGAAATTTAGTGCAGAGAACAACTTTTCTTTCAGAATTGAGCAGGTTTTGTGTACACATCAATTTTAATTTGTATGTCTGTTAATAAGAACATGTAACAAATCTAAAGTAGGTGCTATCCCAATATGGCTGCAAAAGTGGAACTATACTTTATACTATAAGAGTAACATTACAACATGTATTCACAAGAAATTGTATATCTGTGCTTGATGTGACCAAAGCATGGTCCTATGTGCAAAGTGACCCCTCTACAAAGTCTTTTTTTTTTTTTGGTGTTTTTGTACAATTTTACTTAATTATATCAGTATGAACTCCACTGGATTTTGTTCTTGCATTGGCCAGATGTAAAAAAGCCCTTAAAACTTTATGGAAAATCTCATTTTTATTTTCTGTACGCCACAATTTAGCTGGCGCATGTTCAGACAGTGGAGCATGTGCTGCTGAGCAAAACACATGTATTAATTAAAGTGACACTGAACTCAGGAGCTAAATCTTAAAAAATGCATTCAAGTACCTTAACTATAAACAGAAATGTATCTTATTTGTGTATCACTCACCTGTAGATCCTCAAATCATCTCTGAATTGGTGCTGACACTGTCCTTCCTTCTGGAGCGTGGCTACTTTTGTTCCCCATGGTCCCTGTGTGTGATATAAAGTAGCCACCACTCCAAGATCACTTCTGTGATCAACAAATTAGTAAGCTAAATGTGAGATTGTAGTTCATCACAGAACTAAGCTTGGAGCGGTGGCTACTCATTTGTATTGAGCTTGTAGTGCATCACAGGAGCGAGCTTGGTGCAGTGGCTACTTTACAACACACACAGGGACCATGGGGAACAAAAGTAGCCACCCTCCAGAAGGAAGGTCAGTGTCAGCACCAATTCAGAGATGATTTGAGGATCTACAACCCAGTGATACACAAATAAGATACATTTTTGTTAATAGTTAAGACGCTTGAATGCTGTTTTAAGTTTTAATTACTGAGCTTAGTGTAGGTTTAATTGTATGTATATTACCTATGTGTGTAGTAAGTACTGCCGTTCAACCAGGTTTGTAGGCCATTGATGTGAGAACGTATGTACATTTTCTTTTCTTCTCGAAGAATTGGGCCCATCCACTAAATGTTCTCTTCCATAGTCTGTAGCACGCATTACTTAGCATTTGTTTGTTCTCGATATCATTTTTTCATGTCTCCTAACATGGGGCAGACATTGAGCTGCTAGCGTATAGAATGCCAGCAGGCACAATAAACCGTAAACAGAAAAAGCTATACCGCAACTTGGATCAGGACGTATTAAAATGTTACGTATGAAGCAATATTTGTAAGCAGCCATGTACTCTCAGGTAAATGTTACGTTTGATTATGTACTGTATTTATTTTCGTTTATTGAGTCTGTGGTTTATGCATCGCATGGATCGGTCCAAACACTGGGCGCCAGCCATCATCCCGTACAGCGCAAAAATGAAAGGCTGAAACGCTTGTTAAACTATAAAAGACCGCAATTCCAGAACTCGTTCGGGTTTATGGATTTTGCCCTTGTTGAACAGTCTTTCCTTTTCAATACCGATCATATAAACTTATATTTATGACCCAAATGTATAAGTAGTGTAGAAAATCATTAGAATATGTGAAGTTCTCTGTTTCAGGAAAAAAAAAAAAAAGAAGTTTAACGTTTCTGATATTGTTAAATTTTACAGAGTTTTTGTTTTGCCTCCAATGATTTCTTTCCAGCGCTGAGGCAAAGCAATCTGAAGTATGCTTTAATCAATTCCTTTTAATAGACTACTCAGTATGCTTAGTAAATCAGCTTTGGCAATCATATAGAATACTAACTCAAACCACATGCTATGAGTATACTTCACTTGTAATATTAATTTGTGAACTATAGGGAGCTTTCCAGATCTTCTACTATTTTATGAAGAATTGCTTCAATTTAGACCTCTATTGTTCTTTATGGAGAATACCAGGCTTTGATACAAATAAATTCCAGCCATTAAAGGTACACGGTATTAGGATATAAGCAATCTCTCTCCCAGTGGTGTAACTAGAAGGGGCAATACGGGGCAACTGCCCAGTTCATGAATTAAACAATTTAACATCGGGGGAAAATAAATATATTTAATTGTTTTAATGGAAATTTAGTATTGGATAAAACTGGTAGGGATTAGAACCCCTGTCAGGTTATCATTACTATCTGGAACTCCGTTACTGGGATTTCGCCTTGCTTCATGTCACAGTATCAATGGTTTCACCAGAGAGGAAGTCAGAAAAAATCTGCAAAAGGGACACAGACAGGAATAATACTCTGGAGCAAGGTAAAATTATCATACAATAAATCTGATTGTGCAAGGTACAGTGGCTCTGGTAAGGCTGCTCTCAACAAAAAACAGGGTGTCACAAAAGCAGGGGGGGGCAGATTAGGATATTCACATGTACAAAGTCCAACGAGAGGGCCAAACAAAGGTCTGAGAATCTAACAGCTTTTAATATTGATCTTTGTTCACTAAGAGACAACACAGAAAAGCCAATGCATTTTTGGGGCTCAAAGAGTTTCCCCTTCCTTGGGGCTTAAGAATGATGGAAATACTGTGTAATCCAATGATACACCATTCTTTGTCATACCTGATGTCTCATGCATCAATCAAAGTCTGGTGAATTTGACATTTATGAATTCAGGTTCGGACCGGGTTCCTTCAAACCCGGAAGAGAGAGGGGGCCACCCGCCCAAACAGCTGTGAGCCAGGGAATTCCTTGCCCTGCAGCTGCACATAAACAATGGGGTGAGATGCTTGTGATGACATTATTGACCATATTTGGCCACATGGCCATATTAGGCCAATGTCATTGACCAAATATAGCCATGTGGCCATATAAGGCCAATAACATCATAGCATCCCACCACTTTGCTTATGTGCAGCTGTGCCTGGGGAGCACATTGCCTGTGTAGGCAAGAATCCTAGCACCGGCACTGACAAAATAGAGGAGGCGGAAAAAACATAGAACATCAACAAAACAGAAGAGGAACAAAAACTGTAGAACTGAACTTAATTAGAATAGGCTCAACGTCTTTAAAATTGGAATAAAACAGCTGAACAGGAATAAAACTTTGGAGCTGAACTGAAGGAACTGAATTTTTGATTATGGGCATCACTGTATAGTGATATACCAATCATGGTAATTTGATAGTGTCTTCAGGACAGAAAGTAAGAGAAAACTGCTGCAAAGGGGACTCATAAAACATTAAGGGGGTTATTCACAAAGCTGCCGAGGGCAGCCGTGTCCCGTGTGAATAACTAACCCGAAGTGAAGTGAGCGCTGTTCGGCTATTCACTTCAGGCTTGTACGGCCGATTTCAGCCTTACACCGACTGAAATCAGCCGTACATCGGCTTGCTGTGGCTGGCTTCGGGTCAGCCAAACATGCTCAGCATGTTCGGCCGACCCGAAGTGCAGAAGGAGTTCAACTCAGCCGATCCAACATCTGGATCGGCTGAGCCGAACCTCCGGCAGGCTACTCGCTGCTGTTCGGCCTATTCTCATAGATGCCGAACAGCAGTGAGTAAATAGCTGAATGCCGCCGAGCTCGACTGAGCTGCTCGGCCAACTTCGGGAGCTGTACAGGCTATAGTGAATAGCTCGTACAGCAGCCCTTTGGTTCTACTGAAACGAGGGGGTCCTGGGGCCGAAGGATCAGCCGAAGCTACGGCTAGATCCTCCGGCAGCTTTGTGAATAACCCACTAAATACCTGACAGAGGTTATAATCTTCCCCGTTCTGTCCAAAAACAAAAAAGTTTTTGCTGGCATTACTTTAAGTCCTGTTCATACCATTGCGCTGTGGTAAAGTGCACAATGCATTGTAACGTGTATTATGCACATTGGTGCAATGAGGTGCCATTTATTTTGAGTGGCAACTCAATGCACCTTGCCATTAGACTTGTGTTGCATTGAATCATTATCAAATAGTCACCTGCGCTCCATACAGCATATAGACCTTCACGGTAGTTTGGTGCTTGAAGTGACAACACGGATGGCGCTGTGTCAGATGCAGTCCATAAAGTCACCAACACTCGATGATTTGTGCGAGAAGTATAAGCACTCTTATTGAATTGTCACAAGTGTCATAAAGCCAACGTTTCGGGGCCAGTGAATCATGATGCATCTTTTAACAGGGCCTAAAATTTAAAATGATTTAGGATTATGGATTTGCTGATTTTTAGAATAACTGGTTGTGTTAGGGGTCATTTTTTTTACTTCCTACACTGTTTTCCTTCACTGATACAGAAAAGAAACATATAAATAAAAAAAATACCATTATAAGTTTTTAGTACTAATATCCCAGCGATATTATGATGCTAATATACTTAATTTGTACATATGAGAATGCTAATCCCTTTTGTGAGCTCTAAAATGTATTAAATGGTTCATGGATCTATATATTTGATATATACTTTATTCTATAGTTTTCCTTTTCATGTAGTTCACTGCTTTACAGAAAATATTACATACATCTTTTAACCCAGTTCGACTGGGCCTAATGATTAAAAACAATTAGGTTAAAGTGACATTAAAGTTACATTTCCCCTCCCCCCATGCTGCTTTAAGGATTTACCTTAAATAATGCCTCCTGATCCGATTATCTTCTTCTTTCCAGTATTTGTTAGGAGTCCCCCCAGCGCTGGTGCCAGTCTCTGATCCAGCGCTGACTGCTGTGTCTTCTGTGTCTCACAGTGTCTGTGTGTGTGCAGGCTGCCGGGCAGCGTGCATTGAGTTACACTGTGTCTCGCCTCCTCTCCCGGCTGAAGATCTCTACTGCGCAGGTGCCCGTCCCCATGATCCTTCACGGCCGCTCGAGAATCTTTAGATCTTTGGACGGCGGATACACAGGTAAGTAATTACCTATTTGGTAACTTTTTTTAATGTTTTTGCATACGTCTCCTGCTTGCTAGCAGTAGATATATGAAAAAAAGAAGGTTTAATTATACTTTAAGAATTATGGATATGCTAAATTTTAGATTAAGCAGTTGTTAAGGGTCATCTTTTTACTGTACTGTATACTTCACAGTAAATAAAACAGAAATTACATTCCTGAAAGACAGCAATACTTAAATAAATCTTTATTTTTTTTCCTCAAATTAATATTTTTGGTAATAAATAGTGACAACAATCAATTGAAACCAAAATGTAAAAATTGGTCTGGTCCATAAAGGGTAATTCCAATTGTTAAAAAAGTTTTTTTTAATGAAAGTCTCAGGCTTTAAAAGTATGTTTTATGTATAATAATTCCAAAATAATTTTTTGAATTCAGAATTAAAAAAGGAAGACGTCTTGGAATCTCTGATTTAATTTTGAATGGCCATCACAATCATTCCTAATTTTTCTTACATGTATAGTGTATTGTAATACATTTCCTACTTTATTTTCACCATGACTAAAATAATAAACATTTTTAAAATATAATTTCTTTTTTTTGGTTATGTTTGAGCTATTGTATGTGAATACCATGCAGTCTCTAATCCATCCAACAGATGGAGCGCCTAGATTCTGTTCTCATGTTTTCCTCTGTTTACCTACCACTGGTTGTAAAAAGCCAGTTTACAAAATTCTATAGCAGAAAAGTAGACACAAGTAAATACGTCAGAAGAGTAACACATCCCTTATTGGTAGCTTCCTGTGAGGTTTAAGTCAGACAAATGATGGGTCAAGACAGACAGGATCTCTGTGCTGTCTATTCAGAAACCTCACAGTGCTTTGGAAACCATTATTATGTATTAAATGTTCTATTGTAAAACAATAATTTCATAGAGCGAGAGAAAAAGAGAGCAAAACATATACAGTATAAAACATCAGTTTGAAAACATATGAATTAGAGAAATATACAGAACCTTTATAAGTTCTAGAGGGTAATATTCCAGATATATATTATAATGTTTTTTTTTACTAAATCAATGCAGAGTGATAATTGACAATGCCAGTAGAATTAGAATGGCAAGAAGGTATACATAGAACAGAACAATATATACAAGAACATGGAACTATTGCAGTCACATGAAACATACATCTTCTGTAATGTTATGAGGAACCAGCCAAAATACCATGGAACTATTGGAATCACAGGAGCTGCCAAGGAGCAGTTTTCCAATTTTAACATCACTTAAAGTGAAACAATAAAAATGAAAAATTCCTCTAAATATCGTGCCTGGGGGGTCCCCTTAAACTGCTTGTAAAGTGGCACATCTGTACAATGTATAAAAATTACATTTATATAAAAAAAGACATTTAAAAAGGTAAACAAAAAACAAAAACGTGCGGTTCCCCCTCCCAAACAATACCAGACTTTGATAAAATAAAGTTAGGAGGGACCCAATTTAAAGAAAAAAAAAAGTGTGGGGGTTCCCCCTCAAAGTCATACCAGGCTTTTAAGATCTGTTAGGAATTTTAAGGAGGGACCTCACCCCCAGAAATAGGGAAAAAAAGATGTGGGGTCTCCCTAAAATTCCCAACCAGACCCTTAATCAGAGCACAGGCCTGGCAGAGAAGGAAAGGGGGGGACAAGTGAGCGCCCCCCCTCCTTGCAATACCAGGTCACATTCCCTCAGCACTGGTAGGGTGCTTTTCCAGAGTCACCCCTGGAAAAGCACCTTGTCCCCGTGCCGATGGGGAAAAGGGCATCTTCCACACAAGCCCGGGGAGAGCGGGCAGGGGGCTTATTCAGCTAGCGGTTACAGCTGTTTACAGTTGTACGGCATCTGACAGGTGAGCCATGATTGGGAAAAGTCATCATTGCTTTGCCCAATCATGGCTCTTACAGAGTACTGTGCCCTGATTGTTCAAGTGCAAGGCTTTAGCCAATCAGGGCTCAGAAGGCACTGTGCGGTGCCAAGGGCATGTGGCCTAGTATGGGAGGGGGGGACGAGCGAGGACCTGCCAGGCCTGTGCTCAGATCAAGAGTCTGCTATAGAATTTTAGGGGGACCCCATGTTTTTGCCCCCATTTTTGGGGTGGCGGGGTTCCCCCTTAAAATTCACACCAGACCTTAAAGGCCTGGTATAACTTTGAGGGTTAACCCCATGCACTTTTTTTTTTTTTTTACATGGGGTCACTCCTAAAATTCCTACCAGACCTAACGGTATGGTATGACGTTTGGGGGAAACCCACACTTTTTTTTTTAAATGGGGTCCCTCCTAACATTCCTACCAGACTAAAAGGTTCTGGTATTGTTTGGGAACCGCACAATGTATTTTTCTTTTTTTAAAGGTCATAATTTTCCTTAACAAATGTCATTTTTGCTGCAGCAGGTTCTATACATCGTACAGATTTGCCACTTTACAGGCAGTTTAAGGGGACCCCCCAGGCATGATATTTAAAGGAATTTTCATTTTTATTGTTTCACTTTAAGCAATGTTAAAAATTGCATTTTTTAAAAGGTTTTTTTTTTTTCAATGATACATGTCCCCCAGGGAAGTACCCAAATCCCTATACCATGTTTATGGCCAATAACTTGCATGTAAGCCTTTAAAAAGGGGTCAATTGATATTCAAAGTTCTGACCCCATAGACTTGCATTGTGTTAGAGTTGGAATTCAAACTTTTTGCATGTTCTAAAGTTCGAATTCGAATTGAACATGGGAGTGTTCGGTTCATCACTAATTGTAACTGTAATGTCTTCTTTATATTGTAAAGCCCTGCGCAAACTGTTGGAGCTATATAAATCCTGTATAATAATAATAATACTATATACATCCTCAACCAGAATATGTATTGTTTTGTATTTTTTCATTCTTTTATTGTATTGTTGGTTAATAAATACATTCATATATTTCTAATGTTGCTGTTGCTGTGAAGTTCATTCTGTTCAGAGGGAATTAGGATTGTCCTTTTGAACTTGCACGCAATGATGCTGTGCCATAGTATTTAAATGTGTATAGAAATGTGTATAGCTTCACACTGTTTACTAAGCTAAGTGAACATTCATTTAGTAAATCAGCTATAATATATTTGCTTTTGCCCAAGCAATATATGGTTGGCCAAAACAGCTCCAACATGCAGATAGGCTTGGAGTTTTACCCACTTACTCCATTCCATTATTCTCCTTTATGAGCCACTTATACCCTTATGTAGTTCCAAGTAGTAGTTATAGTAAAACAAAAACATATTTCTACAGTAAGGCAGTACACGAAGCAGTAATCATGTGCCATTTACAGCGTACAATAACTCTTAGCATTCAATCAAAATTCATCTTTTACTGGTCTTTGTGTTTTTCCAACTTTAGATAATGGATCGATTATGCTCATTTTCTGTAGTCGGAATAATTATTTAAATAATACCTGGCACCGTTGCATGTTTATTTTGCCAGCATGCAATTTTCTTGGTAGATAAGTCGTTTTTGTTTATGAAATCATTGTTCGCTTGTAACCATGTACGACCAAAGAATTGCCAAGCACTGTCTTATATATCTATGGTAGCCTTAGGCAGGTCTCTGGCTTTGCTCATGGACTGCAAATAAGCTATAAGTGAAATTAGATTTTACATGCACAATCCTCTCTGCTACACAAAATAAAATAAGGACATGTTGTTAGACATTACGGTCCCTGTAAGCCTGTAATTCCTTCAAACAACATCTGTTCGGTGACTATATCCTGTATATTCTATAGAGGATCTTTTGTATATTCTTATTAATATCAGCATCTGGATACAGTAAACCTATAATGAAACTTTGGCATGTTTTATAAAGTAACTTGAAATTACAGGGATTATTTCATTTTCTTGCCCCTTTACTCAAAATAAAAGCTTGTTGTTGATTTCGGGCGAGAGCCAGAACAAAATAGAATGCATCCATCCCCTCTAGATCAAAGAAAACATAAATCTCTACTGTACACATAAACTCTCCCCCCCCTCCCCCGGGAGACCCCTATGATAGAAATAAGATAAAGGAAAATACAAATATCAGTAAAAATGAAAAGACAGATTTGCTAAACATGAACATGAGATACTTTTTTTCCCCAGTGGATTTATATGCAAATTAGAAAGGGCATCACTGACTCATAGGCTGGCCATACACCTATGGAATTTTTTCATTCTGCTTTCAGGCTCATTGGAAACATCTAACAGATTCCTATATCCACGCTGTTTAATGGATCTCTCAAAATCCAGCCAGGGGTGTCCCTACAATTTTTGCTGCCTGCAAGTGCACGTTGGGGGGCCTGGCGGTGCATGATACTGCAAGGGTTGGAGTCAGGCTTACATGGTACTTCTGGCTTAAGCTCCGGATCTGTCTGGCATCCAGCCCAGCTCACGGACATCACTGGTTGGTTGGGACTCCAGCCAGAGCATTCCGCTTAGCTCCTGGCAACCAGGGACATCATTGAGCTGGGCGGGACAGCGGCCAGAGAATCACAGGTTGCTAAGAGCTCTTAGCAACCTGGAACACTCTTGACGGAACACTCTTGCCGGAAAGGGGGTGGCAGGCACACCTGACACCCCCCCTCCCCACATGACCCAATGGGATGCCACCAGAGGCAACCACTTCAGACTGCCTCATTATAGGGGCAGCTCTTTCTAGGCCAGATTTACCAGTAGGCATGTGCCTACATGCGTCCTCCTTAGAGGGGCGCCATGCAGGTACCTACTCTGCCTAATTCGCGGGGGTTGTGTCAAGATACAACACCAGCAATAACAATGCTCGTGTTGTATGAGGGTGCATTCTGTAAAAAATGCACCCTCCTGCTCCAGTGGCACCTACAAAAATTGCTGGCTTCTGCAAATGCAGGGGAAGCACCCTGGTACTGCATAAGGCTGCCCTGTAAAATGCCTGTCTGATGTGGACAGTCATTTAGGGCAGCCTTATGAAACTGGAAGGGATGCAATACATGTCGCTTCCAATTTCAGTGTTTGGAGGGGAGATCAGTCACTAGAAATATGCTGATCTTTCTTTGATTGATGTACACAGACCTTCTGTGCAAGTTCCAGACCAGTACAGGGGACAGAGGAGCTTGGGATGACCAGCAGTGGTGGAGAAGGTGGGGGTCACACACTCCCCAGCACCATACAAGTGATCGGGCTACTCTATAGCCACCCCAACGCTTGTATGTGACAGCCATCGCCAGGTAAAAAAAGATACTGGCTGCAGCAGCCATGGTGTTGGTATAACCACTTCAGGTTGCCACCATTTATATGCATACAGCAGCCCTGAATCGGTTAATGGGATACTGTATTTTCTCAGAGTCCCACTTGTGGAATTAGTCATGTCTTCTACAAAGTGGGCAATCTGCAGGTACAGACATTTAGAAAATGTAGTTATAATTCAGCAAGCAATTCAATCTCCTGACATTCAGAGTGCAACTAATTTGCCGCAAGAACATCTTGCACTCCCAAACAATATTATAATAGAAATTTAAGAACAGCCTACCCCATAATCACAATAACACATCATAATTCTTCCTCCAAACTCCGCTAAGTAATTAGCAATTTTTTTTTCTATTACTGAGCTTAAAATTTGTGATTGAAAAACATCTCAGCACACAACTTAATCAGGTCCAAATGTTTTGCAGAGACAATTAAACACAACATTATATGGAAAATTCCCTTCAGCTCTTGTACATTAAAATTCTTTCTCAGTTTTTAACTCATAAATGGGTTTTTTTGCCCCAATGATTTACTTAACATCCCCAATCTTGTTGGCCCAGATAGAGTCAATGTCAAAGGGTATGGGATGAAAGGCTGAATACTTTAGTTATGATGTGACATGACAAAAACATTAAGGAAATCAAATTAAGGCTTGGATATTACTAGAAAGCGGTAATGTAAGTAAGTGGCACTGAAAATAAACACAGTTTAGGAACCGGCTTTATTGTTATCCCTTTTCCTATTAAAAAAATGGTTAGCTGTGATTTTGATGCACTATACTAAGGCTGAGCACAGATGAGCATAGGGTGCAAAGTTTACCTGAGGTTTGTGTCATAAAGTGACCCTGTCACTACAGGGTTGAAAGTAAAATAAGCCCAGCCACTATATACTTACCTTTCTGGTGGCTGGATGCTGATTCCTGGCCACTTTATTGTTATCCCTTTTCCTAATAAAAAAAATGGTTTGCTGTGATTTTGATGCACTATACTAAGGCTGAGCACAGATGAGCATAGGGTGCAAAGTTTACCTGAGGTTTGTGTCATAAAGTGACCCTGTCACTACAGGGTTGAAAGTAAAATAAGCCCAGCCACTATATACTTACCTTTCTGGTGGCTGGTTGCTGATTCCTGGCCACTGCAGGAGTTCCTCACTTCCATGTGTGTGAATACCTAAAATCTCTGCTGCATGCTGTAGCCTTGTACTTCCTCTAGTGAGCTACAAGACAGCGGTATGAATCACAGTGTGTAGTTGAAGGAGCAGCTATTTACAAACCTGGAACTTTGGAATACCTGCAGACACCAGACATCAGCAACCCGTCAGAGTTTCAGATTAATCAACAGAAATGTCCCCTGCACACCATACAGAAATCAGGACCTTTGATGTAGAAATGGTGATTGCAGTGATGTCCACGGATGGCGCCGTGCAGATCCAGAGATAATAGCAATGAAGATCACCAGCACTTGCAAATGGAATAAATCCAAAAGTTATTTTTATTGTAGAATAACGTCACATGTGTCATAGAGTCAACGTTTCGAAACTGTGCAGGGTACCTTCATCAGGGCAGGCATAGTGACAGAATGCTGCCCTGATGAAGAGACCCTGCGTGGTTCCAAAGCACAGAAATAACTTTTGGATTGATTCAATTTGTGAGTGCTGGTGATCTTCATTGCTATTATCGTCAGAGTTTCAACACATTTTGTTTTATAGGAAATATTACATATGAATATGGTGCGCACTTTTATCCAGCCAGCAGGTGGAGCTGTAAGCACTTTGTTTGTCTGCATTCTATTTTCTCTTGACCATGGTGTTGTAAAAAAAAACCCCAGAAACTGTTGTTTACAAAGAGCAATAGCTCAAGCTGAAATTTACTCACAGAACAGAATGAGACATAGGCTATAGAACCACATCCTAAGATTAATTCAGAAGCCAGCTGCAAAGAACGTTAGGTTTGCTGTGCTGCATGGCTCTTTATTTAACCCAAAGAGCTCTGGAAATTCTGTCACTACAGGGTCACAAGTCAAATAAACCCAGCCTGTTTCATATGTTTTGCAAGACAAAAAATTGTTAAAATGTTTATTTTTGAATTCTGACCATTATAAATAAAGAAAATATGAGCAAAACCACATCAAATTCCCTTTAATTGCATTATATATAAGAATACTACTAACGGTTACATTTTCAGACTCCGTCAGTCTTCAGAGGCAGCCTAAACAGAAGGGTTATATTCAGTAATGGCAGATCGTTCAACAGGAATGGTACTGTTCTCCCCATGAATAAGATGACTGTATGTTTTCAGCTTGTACATGATAAAATGTCTGTATAAACAATAATATTTACAGTTCTCTCAGCCATACATGTTTATGCTATGTTTTGTTGGTTACCCTGTCAACAGACATTGCTACATATATCATTGTTTATAAGAGAAGCATGGACTTTTAAGATCTATTCCAGCCCCTAGCAAAATTTATCCTTAGGGATTCTTTATCATCATACTTAATGGTCCTTAATGGCAGCTGAACAGAGAAATGTACACATCTAAACTGTATAAAGTAATCAGTAGTTATCCTTTGGATGTTTAGGTTGCTTGGCTTTTTACCTGTCTGCTAATGGTTTTTTTTTTTATCACACACCAAACAGCGGACCAAAGCAGTATGCTCTTCTACTTAAATGCATTTTCTATACAGAAAGGAAAAAAGCACAGAAACTCTATTATACATACTGGATAACCAACCCACACTTCAGATATATGCTAAAATACAAGGCCTCTGTGTATGCTGATGGAGAGGTATGAGGCACAGTGTATAATAGAGATGTATGAAGCACTAAGTGTAATAGAGAGAGATAAGGCAATGCAAGAAGTATGTGTCATTGCATGTAACAGAGGAATGAGACACTGAATGTAACACAGCGGTATAAGGTCCTTCGTGTAATACAGACAGGGCCACCATCAGGGGGGTATGGCCAGTACTGTTGTGAGCGGCCCCCGGCAGCCGGGGAGGGGGGGGGGGGGCAGCCAGAGGTATGAAGCACTGCATGTAATACAGAGTTACAAGGTACTACATGATATACAGAGGTACTGTTTGTGATAGAGGAGTATACATCATTGAATGTAATACTGAAAAAGGAATAAGAGAAGGATGGGGCACTACTGTGAAAAAACTGGCAATAGTCTGTAATACTTAGCACTTAGGTATACTTATACAGCCATATGTTAAATAGAGAGTCTTAACGCACAATGTACTATATATTGGAAAGGTAAGAGGCTCTATGTGTAACACATAAAAATAAGGAATTGGGCACAACAGAAAGTTATGATGCACGCACCTGACTGAGAAGTATGAGATGCATTTAAAAAGTAGGTAGGGGCACTGTATATAAAGAGAGGTATGATGAACTACATGTATAGAGATGTATGAAGCACTAATAGTAATACCATGGAATGAATGACTGTATGTTTTACAGAGTAGCAATGAGGTTCACGTTCCTCGCTACCATTGGTTCAAGGCGAATCCTGTGTGTTCAAGATTCACAGTTGCGGTGAATTTACTAGGTAATGGCTGCACAAACACAGCTGATCAAACACGGCTTTTTCACGCACATGAACACGTGGGGGGAAAAAACGCAGAATGCATGTTGTCAAATTTGTGACATGTACTTCTTTTCTGGCACGCCTCTAGGGACCCAATGGAGGCACAGTATGAGGCACAAATTCTTACAGAGAGGTCTGATGCACTCTGTAAAGGGGAAAATAAGGCACTCTGTGTAAAAGAAATGTGTGAGACACTGTAATAGAGAGGTATGAGGCTTACAGTGAAGTACAGAGGTACAAAGCAATGCATTTAATTGAAAGATCTGAATCTTCCTTGAGCTGATTAGAGGAATAGTGATACAGGGTGGGGTTGAAGAGCCAGCAAATCACGCAACTTTGATGCTTGGCCAGTGACCTGCCTCAACATATGTTGGTGCAGAGCGAGGTGTGGAATTAGTTGTTGTGAATTTTAAGAGTCAGTCTACCCAAAACAATTTTTTTTTTTAGATAATATAAAATAATTCACCCTTACAGTTTATTGTGTCTTTTGGGCTGTCCAGGGTTGACACCCTTTCACTTCATTATTACTCAATAAAAGCTGCCCTTCCAAGCAGGGTGAGAACTTCTGAATTCTTTAAGGCAGATAGGAAATTATACCTAAACCCCAAATAACTAATTTGGGGGGCTGAAGCCCTTTAAAAAACCGCAACGTCCTCTGTACCTGATTGGATATTTAAACTGATACGTTTACTCTTTTAATACAAATCAACATCATAGAGCCAAATTTTATCAATGTTTTTGGTATTCTTTAGTATGGTTGCTATATTTTGTTTTTAAGAATTATTCTGACTTACTTTAGAGAATAGAACTGGATATTTCTTGATTGTTCCTGTTTACTATATGCTCACTGATCACAAAGATAATTAAGGCATTTTTCTTTTCCATAATTGGAGGAAAATGAATTCTCAGAGCAGTGGGCCCATGCCAGAAAGTGGTATTTGGTCAAGTAATGGAATCCCAGGGTAAATTATGTTTGTCTAATTTCCAGTTTTGTCATTAAATAACATGTAACACAGCCGATGCAGGAGAACTAAACTTACCCATGGCAGTCGGCAAAAAATATCACAAATAAAAATTCTCTCACGCTCTTAGATCCAACATATGTTAAGACTTATATTTCCTATAATAAGGAAAGCATGGGAGAAAGACATCAAAACTGCAATTAAGATTTACAGTCTCATGATTTTAGAATTTATGGAGTTGTGTGAATTTTTCTGGGTGCCAGTAAATGTCTACCCCCCAGACACAATCATCAAATTCACAATACAATACCTGCGGAGCTGTTTTTGAAGGGGTCACACAAAGTTAAGGGTTCGCCTGCAGGGTAATTTTGGGATAAGCCATAAATGGCAGGCTTCTGGGAATTGGATATAGTAAACAGAAAACCCTGTGCATTTCTATGGTAGCCGAGATATCTGTAGGTGGACATAGTACCCAGTAGTCAGGACTCTGCTGTGTAGAGAAAAAATATAAAAAGCGTAAAGACTGCATATTTAGAATTTTATCCTTAGACCTACTGAAAGGGACTTGTTAAGACACTCGAAATGTACTGGTAGTTTTAACAAACTTTTATTCAAATAAAAAGGCAAAGCTTGTATTCAGATTCTTTGCATTTGGTGCTCCTACACTTCCAGTCACTTGAAGTCACAAAGGACCTCAATTAGTGTGTAGAGAGTTTCCTTGAGAGCATCAAGATTGATGCCAAAAAGGGAATCTACAATAATTATCACTAATCCCAAACTGATCCAGAGCTATATAAAGTGATGGATACAGTGGTGCATACCCGCTACTGTAAGAAACAATACAATTAACTAAAAAAAATAAACTACCCTGGTCATAGAGATAATCAGGTGGGTTTTGATCTCCTTATGGTGTGATAGTACCTTCAGTGGACTATTGCGGATGGGAGCATTAAAGGAGAACTATGAGGTGAGTGCTTTTCACTCACCTCATAGTTCTAGCCGACCTGTGACAATGAGACTGTCAGAGGTCGGCTCAGTAGATCGCGAGGTGAGCGAACATATACCGGCGTTCACTCACCTCTCGATCCTGTCACAGCTCTCTGCAGTGACAGGGGAGGGGCTGGATTCCCCCCCTCCCTGCTCCGATCTGCCAGCGCTGACTGGCGGATCG
>NW_017307367.1:268663-271162 GCF_000935625.1 Nanorana parkeri
CGTGCGGGGGGGCGGGTGGGGGCGGGGGGGGGGCGGGTACAGCTGGTTCTGCCTCTAGATAGTCAGAGCCAGCTGTCACTCACGCAGCTGGGCGGATCTCGACATCGATGTCGAGATCCACTGAGGCGTCTCAGTATACCGCGAGCTGTAGCTCGCGGTATACTGAGCTTAGGGTAACGGGAGGACGCTAGTTTGTGTCCTCCCGTTACCCTAAGGAGAACTATGGGGAAAAGCCCTGGTCTGGTCTAAACCGACAGTGGCTCACCAAAAAGATCACTAGACTTTACTCTTTAGTAGATGAGGTTGGCATGAAACATTTTTCCACACTCCAATCAAGATATACCTTACCTACCTCTAAGCTTTTTTAATTTCTGCACGTGAAACACCTTTTTACCTCCTTAGTCCGGGTCTCGCGGGATACACTGCAGCTGACAGTTCCTTCAAAACTCTGACAGCTGACGGAAACTCAGTATAGATGTCTGAATATAGAGTGCAGCTTATTGGCTGCAATCTCCTTTCGGCCGAACATTTTCCAACCTGCTCCTTCGATTAGCTAATCGAGGGATGCTGGGCAGAAGGGTTCCAACGGGGCACCCACTGTACAAATTTCAGCTGGCTGAACAAGAACTGGCCTAAATTCCCACAGTGTATAGCCTACTTTATTCAGTTGTGTGTGCAAATTCCAGCTACTTAGCTCTCTAAACAATTGGCCTTTTGTTTAAAGCAGACCATCCAGAAATAGGCAAGTAAAAGTATAAAAACAAGACTCTCTCTATCTGATGCCTGCATATGAAAAATGTACGTATGCAATATTTCATATTTCCCTAACTAAAAGCAAAACAAAACACAAAAAATATATTTTCTAGTCCTGGCCATAATAAATAATGAAAGAAAATGTGTACAAGCGTACTATCAATTTCTGGTAACAAGTAAAAATTTGCTCCACACCATTAATAGTAATAAGATAAATGTCTAGACCAACATTTTATTATGAATTTCCTTACATTTTGTTAACAATTGAAATATTGCCTTTTTAGAAACGTAACTTGCTTCTTTTTTTTTTACTGTAATGAATGGCATTGCTTTAACTCCAAACGTTCTGCTTTTATCGATGGCTAACACAAACCAGCACTGCTGCAAATCTGTACTGTATTAAAAATGTGCACATACTCTAAACTTCTGGCATTTTAACTTTTTACTGTATCACCTATATGGTGGGGTTACATTTTTTTCTCGCTTTGGAATAGAATAATTAGTCTAATATTTTGATTTTTTATTTTTTTTCTAAACAGTAATGGTCATAACAGTTGCACTTCTAAGAAGGGGGGACATAGGCCTGGCTCCGGTTGTAACTTCAACAACTGCTCCTCTTCATCCACTGTGTCTCTGCTGACATTTAGAATACACAGAAAAGCCTCAGTGTAGTGATGACATCATTATACTTCCCTGTAGCAGATTCTCCTTCACTTCCTGTTTGATAAAATGTTGCCAGTGGGACAGAAAATTAGGGTTGTTCTCTCTAATGGAGACCCATACAGCAATAAAAACCTGACAGGGATTTCGGAATCCTCTCCCACTCTATACAAAACAAAAAAAGGTTTTCACTTGACATACACCTTGAGAAATGTGTCTGTGGGTGCTGTCATACTCTCTCCAACTGTTCTGGATCCTGCGAGACTGTCCCGGGATTTTAACAAAATCTTGTTGTCCTGTGGATCTGTCCTGGAGCCAAGTGCCGGAGCGCTTGTTTCAGCACCCAGCTCTAGCACTCTGCAGACCCTATGTAGTGGAGTGATCTCCTGCCCAACACAGTCTGTACAGTTTAATCAGAAAGAAAGAGAAAGAGTAAGAGATGTCTGTGAAGGTTCTTATTCATCCAGGTCATGATATATCTGTAAGAAATAAGTCAAGGCAACTTGCTGTATTTTTCTTGAAGACGTTTCACTGAACATCCGACCAGCTTTCTCAATTCAGAATGAGTTGTAAAAAAATTATCTGGGAATAAATATGGTGAATGTTGTTCCAATCCACATAATCTGTTAGTATCAACCAGGTGTTGATTTAATTTGCATAATTGGAGCTAGGTGTTAATAACCTGCCCAGAGAGATGTGTTAAAATAACATTGTATGTGGTAAGAGAGGTAATAGCAGCATGGGACACAGACCTCTGTTCAAGGTAAATGTTTTCTACTCACTCCAACATCACTATTTTTCTTCTCAACCCCCACTATGCACTATTGTTCTCCTCCACCCTCCCCTGGACTATTTTGTTTCCCCTATTACCTGCTGGACATTATTATTCCACCTCCCTGCTGGCCACTATAGTTCCTCCCCACTCCCTGCTGGGAATTATTTGATCGTTCCAAACCCTGATGGATACTATTCCCCACCTGGTGGGAATTATTGTCTTCTCCACCATCCTCACACTGTTGTCCTTCCCACAACTGCTGGAAATTGTTGTTCCCCCACTTCTCTATTGTTCCCCTCACTAAGCCTATT
>NW_017307367.1:271214-286936 GCF_000935625.1 Nanorana parkeri
CCTAGCTGAGCACCAATGATCCCCCAAGCATCAAAGTTGCCCCTTCAAACCCCAATGAGCACCACTGCTCCCCACCACACCCTCTGACACAAATGCATCTTTTTTCCCCCCACTGGTGCACTGGCCACCAACATCAGGGCATCCTTCCTCCCACAGACACAGGGCATTTTTAAAAATCTGCCTGACTACTGACTCCAGGCGTTATTGCTCACCGCTTTTCCTTCGATGAGCACTATTGACCACTGGCTACAATGTATTTCCTCGCACTGACCACCATTGACAGACATTTTTCCTACATTCTTCCTACTACTGCGCTCTGTACATTGCACTGTCCTGACAGTTATACTCTATGTACTGTGTAGTACATTACATAGAATTGATCCCAGCACTCAGTATGCTGTGTTGTGTATTACATAGTCCTGACCAAAGTGTTTATTTTCTCTACAGTTGATCATTGCTGTGTAGCTCAGGCAAAGTGTTTGTTCTCTTTGTGTAAATAAATATGCTCCGTGTGCCACATCTTCTCTATCTTCTCTATCCCAAAGTGTCCCTTTTTCTCAAGCTCCAAAGTTGTGAGGTATATGTACTAAAAACAAACAAGAGCCTATGAGATGTACAAAATAAAAACAGATGTGATCAGACAGCTTCAGACACTTGTAACGTCGTACGAGCTTTTAAATATGTTGCACCATTAACATTTTTCAAAGTGTATTTTTTTAAATGTCCACCAGATGTCAGCAGCACATAAGTTTATTCTTCTGTTGCGAGAACTACTTTTTTTTATGAGCAATACTAAACAACTAATAACTACTATATACATTTTTTTGCCAGTGCAATATATATATATTTGAAACATTCACCTGAATACTGTTGCCTGTTGCTAGTGATTGATTATAAGTATGATGGGCACAAAAATATCAAAATATCCATCCATATATGAGCACCATTTATGTTGTGCTTGTTGTTTTCACATGCCAAAAAGGTATAATCTGGGGTAGCTGTAAGGGCTCATTCACATCAACCAGCACACTATAACAAACTGTTTTAGCGAGCTGGTGTCCCTTGTGTCCCGCTGGTGGGGGACGGCGCCTATGCAAGGCACTGTTTACTTTTTTTGTTTAAACTTTATTAAATTGTCAAATTGACATTCCATTCATTTGTATTTCCCACAGGTCTATTTATGCCAAAGGCTGAATTGCAGGCAAAATAAAAATTCTGGCATTTGACACGATATGGAAAATCTAAAGTATTCCAAGCCGTTCTCAACCAGGACACCCTGGCACCCTGGGGTGCCTTCTGGCTTTCAGAAATTTTCACATAGCATCATGCCTTTCCATGGTGCAGACAGGACAACCACCAGCAGCATGGCAAGGAATGGAGCTAATCCACGAAGGGTGGGATCCATTCACAAATGGACAAACGTTTGCATCCATCCAGGTCTGCTCTGTCAACCACCCTCTGCCAGGCTGCTACAGCTCCTGCTCTAGATGTGATGGTAGGATGTAGGTCTCATATGAAGGAGGAACTGAGGACTCTGATGTTAAGGGGTGACGATGGGTCCTTATGTGAATGGGCTCCTGGGGTAATGTGGGAGCTTTGATGTGAAAGGAATCTCTAATGTATAAGGGGCTCCTAGTGGGAGAAAGGGTGACTCTGATGTTAAAGGGGGCACTCCTGATGATAACGGGTGTTCTTGATGTAAAGGGGGACTCTGATGTGAAGGGGGGGGGGGTTCTGGTGGGATGGAGGATGCCCACTTTTTGGTGTTTTTGCGTTCGGTCCCGCTTTAAAATCCATACCAAACCCATAAATTGGATACGGTCTGGCATGAATTTTAAATGTCCTTTACGTTTACGTTGTAGACTGGGTGCTTCGAGATTTTTCATACTTTTCAAGGACGCCATGACTGGAAAAAGGCTGAAAAAACAATACTTAAACCACGGAGCTTGGCCTCACCTCCTCCACCTTTAAAGCATCTTTATTGGCCCTATAATGTGATGGACAGAACAACTTCCACTTCCTCAAACTAAATCTGTCCAAAACTGAGCTTATAATATTTTCTAATTTTCGTGTTCCCTCCCCTAACTTGTCCATCACAATCAATAGCACTACAATCAGCCCCTCCCGTCAAGCCAGGGTGCTCTGAGTAACCCTTGATTCTGAGCTCTCCTTTCAGCCCCACATCCGATCGCTATCCAAATCTTGCCGACTCAACCTCCGTAACATTTCCAAAATTCATCCCTTCTTAACAAATGATACCGCAAAGCTTCTAATTCAACCCCGTATATCTCACCTTGAATATTGTAAATCCGTCCTTGTTAGCCTATGACTAAACAGGCTATCCCCCTCAGTCCATTATGAACGCTGCTGCCAGACTCATCCACCTTACCAACCAATCAGCGTAAGGGATTTGCTGTTTTTTTCCAAATGCTTGCTATTGTCAGTTTAGCAGCCAGAAAAACAAAATGAGATAATGCATGTTGTGCTCTAAATAATCCAGCTATATTCAAATGAAATTGTCTGTATTTGGGATTTCTTACAATATATTTCCTAAATAGTTTCCTGAGAAGCCTATACATTTTTGACCAAATATGCAGCATATCTCCCATCGCATTACAACCACAAAAACATTTACTTGATAAAAAAGGATTCAAGTTAGCGATGTGGGCTGGAACCATGTACCACCTCATGACCACTTTCTAAGCTACTTCTGCATTAGTAACATTTAGAGAATAGTTAGCCATGTTCCTCCATATCTGTTTCTATTCCTCCTCTGCCCACACCTGACAAAAATCTCGTTCCCACTTAGCAACATAGCTATGCATATTTGGACTAGTTAATTTATTTAGCTGGGAGTACAGAAGAGAAATTAGTCCGGGACCTTCTGGTTTATACAAACAGATGTTTTCAAAACTAGTCAATGGACATTGTGTTTTCCTCCTTTTAGCCAAAGTAGAAATCCAATGTTGTAGCTGGAGGTACCAGAACAACTCATCCTCTGACGGCTGATCAATTTCCTTTATGTTTGCCCAAGTGAGTACATTGGAGGAACGCAGAAAGTCATAAACTGTATGGAGCCCATTATTCTTCCACCAACGAAAGTTGGAAGGAGTAGCATAACCAGGCTGGAATAGCTGTTGAGCAAATAAGGGAAGGAAAGGCAAGTATGGTGATAAGAGGTTTGAGTAATATTTGATTGAGTTCCAAACTCTTAGATAAAACAGTACTTTCAATTCTTCCACTAAATAATTCCAAACAGTTATTACCCTTTGTATCACTTGCCCCTCCTACTAGATTGTAAGCTCTCAGGAGCAGGACTACCTCCTGTACTGAAATTGTATTGTTAATTTTATTGTCTCCCTCAATTTTGTAAAGCGCTGCGCAAACTGTTGGCGCTATATAAATCCTGTATAATAATAATAACAACTGACCAATACAGTGGTTTAGCAGGAAAGAGGGGAGGACGTCAAGCTGATTGGGTTGACATGTGGCTTTCCCTGGAGGTACCCTGTGCTTATCCTCTTTTTATCATATGTTCAGATTTAATTTCCCCAGTTTATCCTAAGTTTTTTTAAAAGAGGTTTTATTTATTAATATTTTCAGTACAAAAAATAAAAAAACAGATCAACAATAAAGTTGGACATAGAAGCAGCTGGTTTTTGAGTGTACTTTTATTTCCTGTTTTTAGTCTATTATCAGTTTCACGGCTTACTCTGCGTTGTAGATCTACTTTAGTCACGCACAAAAAACCCAGACGTGTGAAAAAATACAAACAGGTCCCCCAACAAACAGTCCTAAATCATTATTATTTTGCAATGTTTGAATGACTGCATCACAGTGGTGCCTCCACATAATTATCTACAAAAATATATTTACACAAATCACATGAGGAAGAAAATGAGTTGCTTTATTTACCTAACAGCAGGCTGTAAGTCTTTTGTCTCAGATTTTATTGAGTTTAATTTGCTCCTCTGACTATGAAGAGTCATTGCACTATAGATAATCAATTGTGCCCTTTTCTGTAATTGAATCTTAACTGTGTTTTGCTTCTTTTTTTTATTTGCATTATAAGCCATTTTGAAATAAATCAAGTGTTACACACACATAGCCTTTGGTGGCATTGACTTGCCTTGAGTTACTATGGCAATCCAGCCTGGGAAGATATCAAAGAATTGAATTTCATACTTTGAATCAATTCTGTCCTTAAGCTTCCCTTACTGGGATAATCATTCTGAGCTGGAAATACGGTGTGGAAAATGTAATTGCATTGTATATGTAATGTATTTTATGAATGGCTTCTGTGTTTCAAAGAGGTATGTATAGTATACATTATAAATATTGTATTACTTTGTAGTAAAAACACTTTTTATGAAAGAGGGTGAGAAAATAATTGGACTTTACGTACATGGTAGTAGAACATGAATGTTTTTCATTTGGACTGACCCAGGGGACACAGCCTACCCGCTGAATGGCTTCAATTTCTATGGGGATATTTATCTTCATCTTCAGGTCTCTGCTAGTGAAATCCACATGGTTGCTCATATCCACATCTTCTGAATGTCCACAAATCTAAAGGTGGCCATAGAATGGTCACAGTTGCATGCACAACCCAACTTTTTCTCAATGTCTTGTGGCCCACATTCTCCTCTAAACAGGTGCATTGGTGTGAAGAACAGGGGGCTAAAAATGAATGTGTCCATTAAAATTTCAATGGCAACAGAGGAGGGGAATAACCTGTATGCAGACAGCCTCAGTGCAGTGGAAATCAAAAACAATTAGGCAAGGTTTCCTAGCTCGGTCAATCACTGAGAATCCTTCCTCACAAGTGTTGTGTTCTGCTGTATAGACATTGGGTTGTCATCAAAACAGGCTGATAAAAAGCTTGACTATGTCTCCATGTATTTTATTAAAGGTGAACTCCAGGCAGATGTAAAATAAACAAATGAATGCAGCTCCATATTTATAAATATATAATTCAATGTATTTAGTTGAAAGTAACACTAAACACAGGAGCTAAACCTTAAAAATACATTTAAGTGCCATAATTATTAACAACAATGTATCTTATTTGTGAATCACTCACCTGTAGATCCTCAAATTATCTCTGAAATGGTGCTGACACTGTCCTTCCTTCTTGAGGGTGGCTACTTTTGTTCCCCATGGTCCCTGCGTGTGTTGTAAAGTAGCCACCTCTCCAAGCTCACTCCCGTGATGGATTACAAGCTCAATACAAATGAGTAAACTAAACGTGACATTGTAGTCCATCACGGGAGTGAGCTTGGAGTGGCTACTTTACAACACCCACAGGGACCATGGAAAACTAAAGTAGACACACTCCAGAAGGAAGGACAGTGTCAGCACCAATTCAGAGATGATTTGAGGATCTACAGCCGAGTGATACACAAATAAGATACATTGTTGTTAATAGGTAGGGTACTTGAAGGCCTTTTTAACATTTAACTTAGTATCACTCTAAATACACCTTGGTAAGTACCTGAATTTGACTTAGTGTCACCCTCTTGCAATTCCTCATACAGCACAGTTCAAACTGGAAGACAGAGAGGCCAATCAGCCAAGGAGCCGATCAGTTGTGCTTCAGTACTTATGTGCTCACAAGGGACATGCTGATAGGAGAAGAGAGTAGAGCAGCAAAGAGATGAGCTCAGCACTGTGCTTCTTTTTCTTTTCACTGTCCAGTAACAGGCTGAGGAAGGGACACAACAAAAGTTTTACTTAACTACAGCAGTTTTACTTTTATAATGTTTATTCCAGCGACTCAGCAATTTGTCCTTGCATTGTACCCTCCAAATCTGAAGACATTCCAATAGTAACTAATGCTCAGCTAACCAGTGGCTATGTAAATTCTAATTCTGTTGCAGTGCTTCAAACTAGTACAAATTACAAATGATCATCTAACACTACAGGTCATTACTGGAACCCAAGGAGCATTACCGGAGTCTCCCGCTAGTGTGCAGGCTGTCCTCAGCAGATTGATTTACCACCCAATGGTGGCTGCATTGTTCCAGTGTTGATGTTACTTGGCAGACCCAGAGGAGAGACATTGGTACTACTTTGTCTGTGATTTTTTTTGTGGGACACTTAAATGAAGGTTATATAAAGACAAGTAATCAATTTCCCTATGGGGCATACAGGGTGCTAAATCAGTGACCCACCAATAGTGGCTTATGTATGTATGGTATGTCTGTGAGACTCTTTGTTATAAAATAATAATTCAGAGAAAAAGGACTTTGGAATATAGGTGCAGTGTATGCAATAAGTAGGTCACACACACATAAGCTATGAAATGCACCATTCAGCTTTTCTATCAGTGGCTCAAGCCACAACCTATATCAGCCCACAGCAGCCTTGTCCACACTAACTGTTCTTGATTTACTAAAGTAGTACATCTTTTACTTAGCTCAGTGAAGCAGTATTCACTTTAGTCATAACCACTGGATTTTCATATTGTTTAATTAAATCAGTGATTTTAAGGATAAAGGGTCACATGACACGAGGATGCGGTCCTGCCCAGAAGCCTTTAATTGTGTACTGCCTACAATCTGCCATGCCATGTGCTGAGGGAATGTTAAAGTGACACTAAACTCAGGAGTTAAATCTTAAAAATGCATTTAAGTACATTATAGCTAATAATAAAAATGTATCTTATTTGTGTATTACTCGGCTGTAGATCCCTAAATCATCTCTGACTTGGTGCTGACACTATCCTTCCTTCTGTAGGGTGCCTACTTTTGTTCCCTATGGTCCCTGTGTGTGTGTTAAATAAACAGTGACCAATTCCCTTCAATTTTAGGCAAGGTTTCTGGATACAACTATCTTTGAAAACAAAAAAGGTACCACATTCAGCCACTACTAGACTATCCTTTGCCGAAATACTGTTTGAACTCTTTCACCTGGAGTTTAGCTTTAGATAAGGGTGTAATGAAGTGTACAGCGCTAAATGCCCTTCAGGTAATTAGATAACGGTAGGGATCATATGGTGTCACCTCCGTGTCAAGCAATCGTGAAACAGTGTATATATAATAAATATTTGTGTAAAAACTTATAGTACGTTATAAAATGTGTCAGCAGGTGTCATAAAAGGCGTGTCATACATGAACCTTATTAAATAAATAAACAAAAATCTTCAAAGAACATGTGTCATATATGTGAAAAAAATATTATTGTGAAAAAAATATTAAATAAATAAATAAACATGTGTCATATATGTGAAAAATAAATATATCACAATATAAAACAGTCTGTGTTGTTTTCTTTCGAAAATAAGTAGAAGTATGCACTTATAATATAAAAAATGCACCCAAAGTTCTTAAAGCTCTCCGATCTTCAAAACAAAAAAAGCCCAGAAGAATGAGAATAAAAATCAAAATCAAAAGAAATGTCCAATATTATGAAGTGTCCAACGAAAAAACGAGAAAAAAAAAAAAAAGGCAGGCAGGTCCCCTATAGGGAATGCACTCACCAGATCCCTGATGGTCGAAAGCCTTTATTCTTATCCAATGGAGGCCGAAGATGTATGTCCTCTTCTCCCGTTTGGTGAAAGCCTCAGGCTACAGAACCCGCTTGCTTCTCCGAGGTGAAGGGATGACAATCTTTGTTGTTAGGTCTCCTCTATTGGGTATCCATCCGGACAAAGAACACAAGAAATGCGCTCATAGCGTAGTAAGTTCAACTTTAATGGGTCCAAAATAATAAATACAGACAAAGAAGAGCTCTATAACAATTCCATAAAAATCAATGTGGAAAGCCGGCTAGTCACTCAATCTGAGTGCAAAAAGGACTGGAACAATGACGTAAAGGTAGGCCTGCCCCCGACGCGTTTCGTCACATGGACGTTCTCAAGGGATGACAGGTCTTAGCTTTAGATAAGACCATAAAGCAACAACACTGTCAGATGCCTATGAAAAAGCAAGCTGTTAGGTGCCAACTTTTTCAGCATTCTGGATGCCCAGTCAGAATATTGGTAAATACCCTATAGCAGTGGAGATACCTATTAAAATAGAAAACTCAAAAACTTCTGAACTTTGGCACAAGCAAGGGAGGAAAAGTAAAAAGTGCACCCATATTTCCTTCAAAGATAGTTCATGCTTCTGAATTAACAATATAGTCTTGGGCCATGAACACAATATATTCATAGACGCTGTAGATAAACATGAAATATCCTGAAAGCTGCTATTCTTGCATGTGCATGTTAATGATTTTACTGTAACTCATTACATTTATTGTGGATCAAGTATCTGTTCTCGCCACTTGGCTTTACACAGACACTATTCACTGACATTTTTTATGAGGTTGGTCACATGTGATTTCTTTACTATGTCATTTCATGTGGTTATCCAGCCAATTATTCCACTGGCAGCATAAGGAAGTGCAAAAGTCACTAAAGATCAGCCTGGCCTTCAATGGAGCTCTCTTTACCTGCACGTTAAATAATTGCCCTAATTATCCAGTATAGATGGCTTTATAGTTGCCTTGTGTTTGTTTTAGGACTGTGTTGCTTTCAAACCATCAGCCCCGCTACACTTTGTAGATCACACATCCTACATGGCATAACAGGATGCTGAATAAATTCAGGATGCACTTGCTCAATCTGTGCAAATGGTTTTTGTCTACACTCCTTAGCTGCCATGGGATAAAGTGCAGTGTCAAACATATCAAATACTCCATGTGCAGTGCATCTGTATTACAGATTTCACAATAGTTTTGAATCGTGAACTTGTCCCTAACCTAGTGAATTGAAATGCAGACCGATGAGCTCTTTGCTTTGTCACTCTGCTGTGTCTTTCTAACAGCATTCTCCTTTCACTGCAGCTAAACTGATAAACTCCTTGTGCTGCTTCTACATCAACCCATCTAAGCTCTGCTGTATAGGGACTGCAAGAGGCTGATACCAAGTCAGCTATTTAGACTGCTTGCATTTGAAAAATACATTTATTGATGCATTAATTCATTCATACCTGCATTTTTTGTTTTTTTATATGCGCTTTGGGTTAAGTTTTAAAATGGGCAGTCTAGATCTTGGTCGATCTAGATACTGATGAAGAAACTAATCAATCCTTTACCTCTGCCCTTAAGATCAACATAGCTAGTTTATACCAAGACAAAAAGCTATAAAATACCTATTAGATGGTCTGGATACGCATATCTGTTACATAAGATGGTACCATCTAGGGATGTCCCAATGCCACTTTTTCAGGCCCAAGTACAAGTACAAGTACTTCCCCTCATGTACTTGCCGATACCAATTACCGATACTTTTTCTTAAAGGGACAGGTGACTTTAAATGATACATAGTACAACTACATGTTATGTACTATGTATACCATCCACTACAAAAGTATGTTGGCAATGCAGCACAGATGTCAGAATGATGCTGCAGGTGTGGTGGAGCTGCTTGAAAATAGACCTTTATGTTCTTTATTTACAAATCACTGGTAATACCTTTTTCTCACACCACACTCCTCTCAAGCAGGCGTAACACACTTTCCCATTTTTTTGTTTCTGCAGTGAAAGTGGTCATTCCGAGACACTGAAAAACCTCCGGTTAAAGAACAAACCAAATAATGATGTCACCTCATGTGAATAGAGCACCTAATGGCCCAAATACATGAGAGGCAGATTCAATCTAATTCTCTTTGGTGGCCCCTGGGTTCTCTTCATGAGCCCTACTGAATTAAGTGCCCTTGTGTCTTAATCTCCCACCCACCTTTCCAAAGTGGATTGTCTTTAGCAATCTCATTATTCCAGAATGTACAGGTCCACTGCCATAGCATGCACTATATACCCACTCCCTCAACCCCTTTCTTTTCTGTTTTTTTTCTGTCCCCCCCCCCCCCCCACACATTTTTAACAACAGAAACACATAATTCTTTAAATGTTTTCTTTTTTAAAGAATGGTTAATGTTTAAAAAATGTTTATTATAATGCAACATTCAATAGCTAGCTTCAGTTTGAAGGTTTGTAATTCATGAGGCTTACCTGATTGATGTTGTACCCTGGTTGCATTGTATTTTTTCATTTACAAATGTACCTAACTATTTAAGTTTGTATCTAAGAAAGTTCTTGTACAATCTTCCAAATAAAAACGAAACCGTGTAAAAGAAAATGGTTGGAAAGTAGGGGACTTGCCAGTATGATTGGTACCTCTACTCAAGTAGACCAGAATAACGCTTAATCTCCTGCGTAGTGGTAGCCAGTACAGGGGCAGTCCAAGAGCACGGCAGCAAAATCACAATCTGGAATCAAAGTCGTTGAACGTGGCAGAGGTTGGGGCAGGCAGCAAAGTATCAGAGTCACGGAACAGGCCAGGGGTCGGTAACAGGAATCAAACAGGTATAACGCCAGGCACTCTAAGAACAAGCTTAACATAACCAAGCACAGAATGACTCATCCTTCCTGCATATATACCTGTTGGCGATGAGATGATGTCATTTCCAGAGGCAGACCACTTTCTTGGAGAGGCGTGCACTGTCCCTTTAAGAGGCAGTCCAGTACGCGTGCGTGCCTCTGTCTGCACCGCTTGGATGAAGCAACAAGCGGACACCACACAAAGCAGCCGTCGGGCTTGGCGCTGCAGGGAGCAGCGCGCCTGGCTTCCTGTGGGAGGTAACAGGTAAGTCCTCACAGAAAGTCAGTCTCAGTCCAAAAGACTATGAACTACGAGGTAACTGAAGCTAAATATGTCAGTCATCTAATTCCCCTCCACCATTGATATCCTACCCAGGATAATAAATGTTTGGATCAAACAGAAAAATCACCAAACCAAATAAAAAGAAAGATGAATTAGGATTTGACATGTATTACCCTATTTCAAATGCAAAAATAAACATTTGTAAAAGGTTAATTTAAAAACAGATGTATAAATGTTACAAAGTCAGTAAGTACCATTTTAAAGCTAACTTTCTAAAGTGTTAATATAGTGCAGATTTTTATATATCTTTTATATATTTTCTGAATCTCTAACATCTGTGATAAATTGTTCTAGGCATTTTTTTGTAGCTGTGTAAAAACCCGTTGTTGACTTTACTTCAAAACAATAGAATGAATTGCATTTTTAATCCTAGTTGCCCATACAGCTTGCAATATGACAAACAATCTTATTGAACTCTAACTACAATTACTGTATGCAGTGTGACGACTTACCTGACTAGATACAAATCACGTGGACTGCTTAATTAAGGCTTCTACTAGTTTTTTTTCCCCACAAGTAATTTTTATTTGCATCGTAAAGGAATAAATAATAAATACAAAGAATAAAACAGTGACAGAATAACATCAGAGCAAAAGAACAAAATGAAAACAGAACCAAACATTATTGGGAGGGAAATTGTAAACAATACATCATAGGTTACATAAGTATTCGGACAATAAAAACGAATTAAAAACAACAACCGGTAAAGGAATCTTAATGTAGAACAGTTTTATATGTACTGGGCACCAACACTCTTGAAAGTGAGGGAGCTCCGGCATGAGGAAGAACCTCCAATGCTAGGGAGAAAGCGAAAAAACGAAAAATAAAAAAGGACCCCCCCGGCCAGGTGGTGCCCATCTAGAACCCCCCCAACTCTGGTAATTAGTGGAGAATAATGTAAGTTAATGGGGAGGGGGGATGTAATTCACTCAGTGGGTGGAATCTCAATCTTCTACTAGTTGTGATAGCTCCAACAGAGATTGCGCATTTACATGCTCAGGGTAATTAAAAAAACAAGGGTTTGATGCATATATTACAAAATCTTGTAATGGCCCAAGCGGGATCGCATGAGAATTGGGGATCATCTACTGTGGTGAGCAAATTCCAAGCTATTAACCCTTTATCACCTGCCCCCTTGGAAACTCCTCTGCTTTTCAGGAATTGCCAGGAAACCTCTACTTAGAAACCTTGCATCATCCTATCTTTTCACTAATGATTTGTTTTAGAACTCACCAATTAGGAACTAATGCCAGCAGGACCTTAGGTAGATGTACTGGCCAGTAACCTAAGCAGGATTGCTTGGATTTCTATTAGTGGGGTCATTTTCCATTTTGCCTCCAAGATATTCTTGCCCCTATATAGCCACTAGCAGACTGTTGTTCTTTTATTGCTCTTTACTGCTATTGTGTTTGTGCTACTGATCTATTCACCGTGCTAGTATTCAGGAGTGTATTTGCTGTACCGTGCTATTGTTTCCTCTCCCAATTTACTACTAAGGACTTCTGCCTTATATTAAAGCCCATTATATCCCACAATGTGTGTTGGTGTGTTGTGGGTCCAGTCTGGGCGGTTCACCAGTGGTGTGGGACAGAAGAACATGAATATTACAGCGGCTCCTTCTGGGGTGAGTGCAGCATAATACAAGCTTTTAATGATTTAAATACTTTTTGTGATACAGGAATTTACTTTAACCCACAGTGGGGGTGAGAAAACAACTTACCCAGTGCTTAGATAGCCAGCTAGGGCGTCAGTTCTCCTCATCTCCTCAACAGGAAATACTTCTTCAGTTTAAACCCCTGTCAGCTTTTTATTATGATCTGTGTGCCATTGGAGAGATTTCCCTTCACTTCCTGTCTGATAGCCACAACAGGAAGTGAGAAGCCCCTCTAAAGTGAGGGAAATCTCTAGTGATCATCAGGGTCACCAGAAGAAGTGTCCCCAGTGGAACATTTCCCATCTATTCCTGTTCTTATGACAACCCAAAATTTTCATTCAATTTTAGTGATACTGGTAACCAGAACAAACAGAGAGGATGAATCTCCCTAATGGGGACACAGAGAACAGTAAAACCTGACAGGTGTTCTAATCTCTCTCCACTCTATTTAAAACTACAAAAAATAAGTTTTGGCCTAAGTTGCATTGCACCTTAAGGCCCAAAAGCTATATTGTATACCTGGGGAATAGGTGGGTGCTAAACAGGCATTATTATACTATATCATTTATGCCTCTTTTAAACCTCTCGATGCATACAGTGTTCATTAAAGTGACATAAAAGGCAAATTCCCCCCCATGCTAGTGTAAGGACTTACCTCTTGATCCAATCATCTTCTTCTTTCCAGTAGTTTTCAGGGGTCCCTCCAGCGTTGGTGCCAGTCTCTGATCCAGAGCTGACTCCTTTCTCTCTTCCTGTCTCTTCCTCTCCCACGAGGTCTGTGAGGGTGCACGCTGCTGCATTTACTTACCTTGCATCTCTCAACGTCTCCCAGCCGAAGATCTGTACTGTGTATGCGCCCGTCCCGTGATCCTTTGCAGCCACCCGAGACACAGGTAGGTTTTAACCCTTAACCCTTTTTTAACTTTAAAAAAAAATGTTTTTGCATATATCTACTGCTTGCTAGCAGTAGATATATGAAAAAAAAAAACGGTAGGATTTTATTATCCTTTAAACTAGACATACAAATTAGTAATTTGTCTTTTAACCCCCTCCGGGCCGGCCGAAGTAGAAAAACGGCCGGCCCGGAGCTCTCTAGATCTGAGCGGGCGTCTCTAGACGTCCGCTCAGACACGCCCCCTCGCATTGAAGTGGTTAATGTTCTTTATTTTTTTGAAGCAGTTTCACTTTAAATATGTTACATAAACAGAACAGCCCAGCTGATATTTCCTGAGGAGCTAACATGAAAATACTGCCATGTCCAAAGAACTTAATCAAATCTAGCTCTTCAGAAATAATTTCTGTTTAGTATGGCTGCAGCTTCCCAGCTGTGTAAATTACTATTGATTGAATATTGCACTTTAGAGTCACCGCCTATGTAATTCCCTGGATGTGATTATGATCAAATAACAGCTTGCACAGTCTTGTCGTTGTGCTATCAAGTGCATTTTCCCTGTAAGATGGTAATGTCACTATTTACAGCTCAGGGGTAGTAATGGCACGGCATCCACTTTGGCAGCACTAACATTGACTGATCAATTCTTCACCAGCTTTTTTCTGTAATTCCCAGAACTATTTCTTATTCTCTTTATTAATGTAAACATTCTACTTCCACAGCTAGCACAGGGCTTTTTATAAAGTTTACCTAAGGTGAAAAAATGTTTATAAACTTTTATTTATTGTGAATAGAAGACACTTCTAGGTTCCTGCTTACCTTCCTGCTGACCAACTCCGGGGCACCCAAGAAACTGGGCATTTCTATTATCCCCAATCCAATTGTTTCCCTCCCTCATGACAAGTCTCATTTGGCAGTGTGTGTTGTGCCTTATAGACATCACATTGTCTCCCAATCTAGCTGAAAACAGGTGATATCAAAGTATATAAAAAGGATATAAAAGGTTTTTAAGCTATTTCAAATGCTGATTAAATCACTTTCAATGGATGCTGCTCCTTGATGTTTAAACGTTTTAGTTTTCTGCAGAATCAGTCTTCTGAGCTTTGGCTCTGATATCCTGTTTTAGAGTGGCTCCTTTCCCTTGCAGGGTCCTATAGAGCCACCCTTGCATGTGTCACTAAGCTGTGCGTGTCTTCACAAACACACAGGCACAGCAATGTATGTCATTCTCCTGCTCCCCTCTCCTCCTTCCTCCCTTCTCCAAGCTAGTAGATGGCCAGCTGCTGAAAACTGTGCTCTCCCTTGTGATCTTGTACTAGACAGGAAGTTTAGGGAAGAGGAGCTGAGAGAATTGGAGTCAGCTGTTTGGAAACATGATGTCTGTAAGTGCATGGGCAAACATTTAAATAAATTATTTGCCGGGCAATGTATATTTGTTTGATCTAGATTCATTATTGAAAAAAGTCGGAGAGCTTATTACTACTTTAATGTCATCTAATGTCTATCTAATGGACACTTTAGGAGAGTGTTTGACACTGATGACAGAATGCCTCTTATCAGGGCCGGTACTGCTACTAGGCAAACTAGGTAACTGCCTAGGGCGCACTGCTACCTAGGGTGCAGCCTTGACCATTCACCCCCCACGGTGCCCTCATCTATTTCAAATTGCAAAACCCAATAGCAGGCTGGCTATTGCACCCTCCCACTGAGCAGAGGAGCGTAACTGAGAGACAACTTTCTCTCTCAGTTTCGCTCCTGTGCTCAGTGGGTGAGGTTTCCTTAGCCAGTCTGCTATTGGCTATTTCAAATTAAATTAAATCTACCTGTCTGTCACCTGCAGAAGCTAACCCACAAGAGAATGGGGCTGCGCAGGGTGGGGGGGGATTGGGGGTTGCGCCACGGGAGGGGGGGTGGAAGTAGCTGGTCTTGCCTAGGGCGCAAAATAGTCTAGCACCGGCCCTGCCTCTTATGTAAATAGAAATGATATTCATTGACAATAATACCTGGACTATCATTATTGAACAGACTGTCATCGGCACACACAACAAACAGCGTAGTAGTCTTGGCAATGGCACGGACCTGAAGACATAGATTGAAACAGATGTACCAATGAAGGCAGAAGGATACAGAGGGACAAACTAACTTGCATTGACACTGAAGACAGATGCAGACAAACATTGTTGGACAGGCTGATATGGAATAATGTATATAATGATATGGTTTTATAGTACTGACACGGATAGGGAGACAAACAGACAAGACATGGACAATGATGGGAAGATTGGTTGGCTACAGCTCACCAACAGAAAGATGAATGTATACAAAACCCCCCACAATACAGCAGTGTCACTCATATTGACAGTAAACAGACATGTAGACATTGTATATATATATATATATATATAGAGATATCTATATATATATAGATAGATAGAGGAGATATATAGAGATATATAGAGATATATAGA